>NW_027140825.1:1067500-1357500 GCF_036365525.1 Heterodontus francisci | reverse complement strand
CTTGTAGGAAAGCGAGGGAGAGGTCGATGATCGAACAGAAACAAGGTAACAAGTAGAGAGGGGGCAAGCAGAGACAAACAACAGGGAAAAGGAAGAGGGTATGTAGAGAGAGAGTAAAGGATAAGAAATAAAGAGGATGAGGAACTTAGTGGCGGAAAGCTTTAACGAAAGAGAAATAAAGTGAGTTCACACAGGATGACACCAAGGATGAGAGACTTCAGTTAATGTGGAGAGACTGGAGGAGCTGGGATTGTTCTCCTGAAGAGAAAGTTCAGGGGAGATTTAGCAGAGACGTTTGCAATCGGTCATGGTTTTGACAGAGTAAATGAGGCAAAACTGTTTCCCGTGACACAAAGCAGTGAGCTGTTGTGATGTGGAATGCATTGCCTGAAAGGGCGGTGGGATTCACTCATAGTATTACAAAGAGAATTGGGTCAACAGCTGAAGGGAAGGAATTACAGGTCGATAGCGATAGGGTGGGAAGGAACTGGGATCAATCAGACAGCTGTAGAAAGAAGCCAACCCTGGCACCATGGTCAATGGTCCAGAATTGTACTGCTCTCTCTGCCCGAATCTCTCTCTCTCTCTCCCTCTACCTGAATCTCTCTCTCCTTTCCTCTCTCAATCTCAGTAAATCTCTCCCTCTCTGATTCTCTCCCTCTCTCCCTGAATCTCTCCCTCTCTCTCTGAATCGCTCCCACTCTCTCTCTCTGAATCTCTCCCCCTCTCTCTCTTGGGTTCTCTCCCTCTCTCCCTGAATCTCTCCCTCTCTCTCTGAATCTCTCCCCCTCTCTCTCTTGGGTTCTCTCCCTCTCTCCCTGAATCTCTCCCTCTCTCTCTGAATTGCTCTCTCTCTCTCTAAATCTCTCTCTCTCTCTCTCTCTGAAACACACACCCCCGCTCTGAATCGCCCCCACTCTCTCTCTCTCTCTCTGCCTCTCTCTCTGAATCTCTCCCTCTCTCTCTAAATCACTCTCTCTCTCTCTCTGAAACACACCCCCTCCCTCTGAATCGCTCCCACTCTCTCTCTCTCTCTCTGCCTCTCTCTCTGAATCTCTCCCTCTCTCTCTCTTGGGTTCTCTCCCTCTCTCCCTGAATCTCTCCCTCTCTCTCTGAATTGCTCTCTCTCTGTCTCTAAATCTCTCTCTCTCTCTGAAACACACCCCCTCCCTCTGAATCGCTCCCACTCTCTCTCTCTCTCTCTGCCTCTCTCTCTGAATCTCTCCCTCTCTCTCTAAATCACTCTCTCTCTCTCTGAAACTATCTCCCTCTCTGTCTCTCATTCCCCCTCGGAGTGTTTGTCTCTCAATTTGTGATTCTCTCCCTGTGTTTCTCTCACTGGCTTTCTGTCTGCCTCTCTACTGCCTGCAGTCTCTCTCTCTCTCTCTCTCTCTCTCTCTGTTTCTGTTTATTTTTTCTCTCCGTTTCTATCTCTCTCTCTCTTCCCTCTCTCTTTCTCTCTGTTTCTTTCCATCTATCTCTATCATCACTCTCTCGGTGTTTCTTTCCCTCTCTCTCTGTTTCTTTCCCTCTCTTTCTGCATCTTTCTCTCTCTTCTTCCATTTTTTCTCGCCATTTTTTCTATCTCACATTTTTCTCTGCTTATTTCCCTGTTTCTGTTCTTTTCCCTTTCTGTTTATTTCCCCCTCTCTGCACCAAAGAGGCACAATGATCAAATGGCCTCTTCCAACACAATAATAAGATTCCATCTGCTCAGACACGGTAAACTCAGAGATATTATGGTGTGTACCGGCTCCTTTTGCTCCCCAACTCAACCTCCAGCACCGGGACTCGAGCATTACGTACCCAGAACGGCGAGTCGGGTCCTCCCTCCGAAGGTAGATGGATCGTTCACCACAGAGAGTGAACCCACCATTGAAACCCCCCTCCCCCAGCAAGCCTCTCGCCTTGCCTGGGCAGTTTGCTGTCTCTTCAGGGGGCATGTGCCCCATGAGATGGTCAACTCAGGATTCAGTCTGCTCCTGCCTGTCCTGACAGTGCAGGCGCATGCTGCAGGGGTGGGGAGATCCTGGGCACTGGGGCAGGCAGTCGGGTAGACTGTGAGAAGGGCAAGCAGACGGTGGAGTTCCTGCACGGGGTGAGCACAGGAATGTAACACGGTACTATACTGACCTCCCACGATGTTACAAAGCAGTTCAATAAAACCTCTCCCCCCCCTCTCTCTCTCTCTCATTTTCTGTCCCTTTATCTCTCACTTCAAATTTCCCTTTTAATCACGTGTCCTTCCCTTTTCCGAGTTATTATCCCATTGGAGGTCTCCTGTTTCCATAAACACTTTCTCTCCTCCATATTGTAATCTTCTTCTCCCTGTATAAGTCTCTTGACAAGTCTTTCTCTCTCTGTGACTCCATTCCTGTCTCTGTCTGTCTTTCTCTCACTCTCCATCTCTCCCCGTCCCTCTGAAACCCTTTTCTGTCCCTGTCTCCCTCTTTCTCTGTCTCTCCCTCCCTCTCTCTTTGCATCTCTGTCTCCCTCTCTCTCTGTCTCTCTGTCTCTCTCTATCTCTATCTCTTGCTCTCTCTCTCTCTCTATCTATCTTCCTCTCTCTTTGTCTCTCTTTCTGTCTCCCTCTCTCTCTGTGTCTCTCTATCTCTTTGTCTTGATCTCTGTTTTGCTTCTCTCTCTCTATCTTTGCCTGTCTCTGATGTTCTTCCTTTTCTCTCTCAGCATCACATCTCTCACTGTCTCTCGTTCTCTGCCTCTCTTTGTCTCTTTCTGTCTCTCCCAGTCTCTCCATCTCTGTCTCGCTATTTCACTCTATCTCTCTTTCTGTGTCTAAAACTATCACACTATATCTCTGTCTATCTGTCTCTGACTGTCTGTCTGTCTGTCTCTCTCTGTTTGGCTGTCTGTCTGTCTCTCCCTCTGTCTCTCTGTTTGCCTGTCTCTCTCTCTCTCTCTGTCCCTGTCTCTCCCTCTGCTTCTTTCTCTTGTTCTCTGTTTACCTTTACTCTTTCTCTCCCTTTCTCTCTCTCTCTATCTTTGCCTGTCTCTGACGTTCTTCTTTCTTCTCTCTGCCTCTCACTCTCTCACTGTCTCTGTCTGCCTCTCTCTCTGTCTCTCTCTTTCGCTCTATCTCTCCATTTGTCTCAATACCTCACTCCGTCTCTCTTTCTCGGCATCACGCTATTTCACTCGATCTCTGTCTGCTGTCTCTCTCGGTCTCTCTCGCTGAATCTCTCTGCCTCTTTGTCTTGTTCTCTGTATCCTTCCTCCCTTTACTCTTTCTCTCCCTTTCTCTCTGTCTATCTTTGCCTGTCTCTGACGTTCTTTTTCCCCTCTCTGCCTCTTTGACTCTCACTGTCTCTGTCTGCCCCCTCCCTGCCTCTCTCTCTCTCCGTATCTCTGTCTCTCTCTGTCTATCTGTCTCTCTCTCGCTGTCTCTCCCTCCCTCTGTCTCTCTGTCTCTCTCTCCCTTTGTCTCTCTGTCTGCCTCTCTCTCTGTCTATCAGTCTCTCTCTATGTCTCTCTCTCTCTCTCTCCCTATGCCTCTCTCTCACTCTCTCTCTGCCTCTCTCTATCTCTTTCTCTCTGTCTCTCTCTCTCGCTCGCTCTCTGTCTGCCTCTCACTCTTTGCCACTCTCTCTCTCTCTGCCCCATCTCTCTTTCTGACTCTCTGTCTTGTTGTTTTCCTCCTTCCCTTTACTCTTTCTCTCCCTTTCTCTCTCTCTATCTCTGCCTGTCTCTGACGTTCTTCCTTCTCCTCTCTGCCTCTCACTCTTTCACTGTCTCTGTCTGCCTCGCTCTCTGTTTCTTTCTTTCTCTCTGTCTCTCCTTCTGTCGCACTACCTCATCTGTCTCTCTTTCTGTGCCTAACACTATTTCACTCGGTCTCTGTCTACTGTCTCTCTCTGTCTATCTGTATCTCTCTCTCTCTCTCTCTCTCTCTACCTCTGTCTCTGTCTCTCCCTCCCTCTGTCTCTCTGTCTGCCCCCTCTCTCTTTCTTTTCTCTCTCTTCGCCCCTGTCTCTCTCTGTCTCTTTGTCTTGTTCTCGCTTTCCCTTCCTTCCTTTACTCTTTCTCTCCTTTCTCTCTCTCTATCTTTGCCTTTCTCTGACATTCTAACTTCTCTCTGCCTCTCACTCTCTCACTGTCTCTGTCTGCCTCTCTCTCTGTTTCTCTCTTTGTCTCTATCTCTCCATTTGTCTCACTACCTCATCTGTCTCTCTTTCTGTGCCTAACACTATTTCAGTCGGTCTCTGTCTACTGTCTCTTCTCTGTCTCTCGCTCCCTCTGTCTCTCTGTTTGTCTCTCTCTCTCTCTTCCGTTCACTCTCGCTCTGTCCCTCTTACTCTCTGCCTCTTTGTCTTGTTCTCTGTTTTCCTTCCGCCCTTTACTCTTTCCCTCCTTTTCCTCCTCTTTCTTTGCCTGTCTCTGACGTTCTTCTTTTTTCTCACTCTGGCTATCAGCCTCTCACTGTCTCTGTCTGCCTCTCTTTCTCTCTGTCTCTCTCTTTCTCTCTGTCTCTCCATCTGTCTCATTACCTCACTCTGTCTCTCTTTCTGTGCCTAATACTATCTCACTCTATCTCTGTCTACTTTCCATCTCTGTCTACTTTCTCTCTCCATCGCTCCCTCTCTGTCTGTCTGTCTCTCTCTCTACATCTCCCTCTGTCTCTCTCTCTCTGTCTCTGTCTCTCTCTCTCTCTCATTCTCTCGCATTCACTCCATCTCTGTCTCTCTGCCTCACTCTGTCTCTCTTTTTCAAACGCTATATTACTCGAACTCCGTCTATCTGTCTCTCTCTCTGTCTCTGTGGGTCTCTGTCTCTGTGTTTCTCTCTATATATGTCACTTTCTCTGCCTTTCTCTCTCTCAGTCTCTCTCTCTCTGTCTCTCTCTCCCTCTCTCAGTCTCTCGCAGTCACTCCATCTATGTCTCTCTGCCTCACTCTGTCTCTGTTTTTCAAACGCTATATTACTCGATCTCCATCTATCTGTCTCTCTCTCTGTCTCTGTGGGTCTTTGTCTCTATGTTCCTCTCTCTATGTATCTCTTTCTCTGCCTTTCTCTCTCTCTCTGTCTCTCTATCTCTCCCTGTCTCCCTCTATCTCTCTATCTGTCCCTCCCCTCCCCACCCTATCACAGACTGTCTCTTTTGCATTTCTTCACGCTCAAACATCCATTTAAGTTGCTCAAAACGCTTCTCATGTTTGCCGGTTCTGATGTGAAGCGATAGCTCTGTTTTACTCTCTGCAGATCCTGCCTGATGCACTGAGGATTTCTAACATTTCATGTTCTTGTTGCTGAAATCCCATCTACTGCTGCCGCCTGTTGGTGGGCAATGACAGCTGCACCTCCATCTACTGCTGCTCCCTGTGGGTGGGCAATGATAGCTGCACCTCCATCTACTGCTGCTCCCTGTTGGTGGGCACTGAGAGCTGCACCTCCATCGACCGCTGCCCCCTTTTTGGTGGGCAGAGAGCTGCGCCTCCGTCTACTGCTGCCCTCTGTTGGTAGACAAAGAGAGCTGCACCTCCAGCGACTGCTACCCCCTTTTGGTGGGCAATGCGAGCTGAACCTCCATCTACTGCTGCCCCCTGTTGGTGGGCAATGAGAGCTGCACCTCCATCTACTGCTCCCCCCTGTTGGTTGGCAATGAGAGCTGCACCTCCAGCAACTGCTCCCCCTAATTGCGGGAAACGGGTACTGCGAAAAGATAAATGTTGAATGTCAACACAAAAAGTTACTTGGGAAAAAGATCCCTTACATTGAAATAATACTATCAGATTCAGTAACAGATACATCTTCTACTGGAAGCTGTGTTTGTAATCTGTAAATCAGTGGAAACAAGAGCTTTGAGTCCTGTGAGGAGCTACATGAAGACTGAAGTAAGTGATTTGGTTTTCACAACTCCTTCCTCCCTGATTGGAAGCCACACCCCTGTCTCTCTGTTTGGCTGCAAGTATAAGTTGTTGTTGCGTTTGTTGCTCTTAGTCTCCTGCTGAAGTTGTTGCTGCATTTGTTGTTGGTAGTCTCCAGCTGAAGTTGTTGCATTTTTTGGTGCTAGTCGCCTGCTGAAGTTGCTGCTGCATTTGTTGGTGTTTTTTCCTCAAGTTGTTATTGTATTCGTTGGTGTTAATCTTTCTCTCTCCCTCTGTCTTTCTCTGTCCGTCTCTCCATCTCTCTCTCATGTCCCTTTAAGATCTTAGGATGCTAATGAGCTAAATTCCGGCACGTAGTCACGTGACTCGTAGCCAGTGTCACTCTGTAACTGGAACACCTACAGGCAGGTCCTGTAAATAGTTAGTTCAGTACTGTGTATGATAGTTCAGCTGTAAATAGACTTGTTTGTGATCTTCAACCAACTGGACTCCACGCTTCTCATTTATCTTGCATCACACACAACATTATGAACTCACAACACTAACAGCTAATATGCAGGTGCAGCAAGCAATTCCGAAGGCGAATGGTATGCTGGCCTTCATTGCAATGGGATTTCAGTACAGGGGTAAAAATGTCTTGTTGCAATTGTATAGAACCTTGATGCGACAGCACCTCTAGTATTGTTTACAGTTTTGTTCTCCTTATCGAAGGAAGGATATACTTGCCAAAGAGAGAATGCAGCAGAGATTCACCAAAATAATCCCTGGCTGGGTGGGTTTGTCTGAGGAAGAGCGATTACAGAAACTGGGTCTGTATTCTCTGGAGTTCCAAAGAATAAGAGGTGATCGCATTGAAACTTACAAAATTCTGACAAGACATGACTCGACAAATGTCGATAGCGTGTTCAGTCTGGAATCAGGATACACTGTCTCCGAATAAGGTGCAGGCCATTGAAGACTGAGATGAGGAGGAATTTCTTTAACTAAGAGAGTTGTGAATCTTTGGAATTCTCTACCAAAGATGTCTTTGTAAGCTGACTGCATTGAGCATGTTCGAGACAGAAAGCGATAGATTTCTAGATACTAATGACATCAAGGGAGATGGGGATAGTGGGGGGGAAATGACTCAGAGGTAGGTGATCAGCCATGAGTCGGTTCGATGTGCCGAATGGCCTACTCCTTCTCCTATTCCCTATGTTCCTAGGTTGTGTCCTGAATAAGCAGGGGGCAGGCTGTTGTCTGTTTGACGGTCCTAGAGCGCTCTCTGCTGTCCCTGTGGAGAATGAAGATAGTGTCAGGAGATGAAACCTAAATATTTTTAGTGATCATTCCTTCCTGATATTTACATCTTCTCAATTTGGGTCACATCCCCGTTAATCATTCATAGACAGACAGAAGGTTTTAGGGAACATAAGCAGGCTATTAGTGACATCTTTACCAGTGCCTCTATATTTATTCTCTCACTTTTATTCACACGGGTCCCTTCTTATTGTCACAAACACCATCGCCCTGCACAAAAATCAAGTCTCTGTACAGCGCAACTTTATCTCCCACAGGTAGTGGTGGGACTCTGGAGGACAATCTGTGAGTTCACATCTGGGAAAGAGATGGGTCGAAAATGACGCCAGGACACTCTGGATTATCGAGGAAGAAGGATGGAAGGGAGGAATGAAAGCGTCAAGGAGAGAAGGAAATTATAAAGTAAAGAAAATTATTAAGCAGCATTATGTTTCATAAAGTTCCTTATGGTGGGAGATGGTCATCAGACCCAGTAACAGATACATCTTTCACTGGACCTTTCCCTATTCATCAAGTCATCTTGACAAACCATTGAGGAAAGCAAGGTGGTGAGGGGCGTTTGGTCACGCCCCCTTCTCTCATTCAACCAATCGGAATTAGCATGGTTTAAATTCGCAATTGCTCTTTTTGTATTTGCCAATCAGAAACGCGGATCTCCACATCTGGATTTCCCAATTGGATACAAGAGCCTGAGCGAAACTGTCACATGTGGATGGCTCTTCAGATGTAACAGGCTCGATGGGGCTGAATGGCCTCACCCATTTCCTATTTAACAGATTCGAGGGGCTGAATGGGCCTCCTCCTGTACCTGTGCAGACTGAGGGGGGAACTGAATTGGCCTCCTCTTGCTCCTGTGCAACAGGCTCAAAGGGGCTGAATGGCTTACTCCTGTTCATATTAATCGGCTCAAGGGGGACTAAGTACCCTTCTCCAATTCCTACTAACAAGCTCTACATTGATCAATAACCTCCTCCTGTTTGTGCGCAATGAGGCAGGGGAGTAATTGGCCTCCTCATGTTCCTTTGTAAGAGGCTCCAAAAGACTGAGAGACCTCCTCCTGAATTCTTCATAAACAGTTTTCCAGGCAGTTGTGTGTTACTGGTCCTATAGGGCCCTCTTCTTGGAGAAATTCGCTGTGATGCATTTTGGCTGAAGGGATAGACAAAGGCAATATAGACTAAAAGGCAGATTTCGAAAGAGTTTGCAAGGAACAGTGGACCTGAGGCTGCATGTGCATCGATCTTTGAAGGTGGCAGGGCATGTTGAGAGAGTGGTTAGTAAAGCAGATGGGATCCTGATCTTCATAAATGGAGGTATTGAGTCCAAAAGCAGTGAACCTTTATAAAGCTCTGGTTAGGCTCCAGCTGGAGTATTGCGTCCAGTTCTGGCCACCACACTTAAGGGAGAATGTGAGGCTCCTTATTAGGGTGCAGAGCATATTTACGAGATTTGCAGAATGATCTCCTCCTGTTTCTATGTAACGGGACAAAGGGGCTGAATGGCCTACTCCTCTTCCTTTGTTCCTAACAAAGAGAGTTGTGTGTTTGATCATCTGAGTGAAAGAAGACACCGTGTTAGTGGATAAAACCCCAATCGTTTTTCTGATATTCTCTCCTGATAGTGAAAACCTCTCAGTGTGGTGCCACCCTTCTTAATCTTTCATAGAAAGATAGAAAGCTTATCAGCACAGAAAGAGGCCAGACTCTTCGCCTCTGCACCTGTGCTCTCAATTTTATTCTCACCCGTCTATTCTTATTGTCAAAAATATGATAGCCCTGCATCAATTCAAGTGGAAATACCGCGCTATTGTATGTCCAACAGGTGTTTCCTGCTGCCTTTGGGGTTTTTGTTGAACTGCTCCATCTCTCTGAGTCACTGTGAAGACTCCAGGCACAGAAATACACGGCCGAGTGATTCTCCCGCAGGCTGGAGGACTCCAGGTTGAACTGGGTGCCAGTCGGTCTCTCGGCAGTGAAACCATCCACCTCCTTCTCTGGATTTTTGTGATTAGTACCCGTGGAGTAAAACATAACCTGAGGCTCCTTCCTCGGGTATTGTCTGTACCAGAACATGTTAAGGGTACTGCTCCCCTCCAAAGTGCACTTCAGTTCCACTTCCTCCCCCACAACTCTGGAGACAGAGGCAGGAGTCTGGAGGATAGTCTGCGAGTTCACACCTGGGAGAGAGTGGGGAAGAGGAAGAGGTCAGTAAACAGGGGATTTCTAGGAAATGAAAGGAAGAGGGAATGAGTATAGGAAGGTTATTAGAGAAAACGTTGGTATTTCAGACTCACTCACAGTGCAAAAGGATTATCAGAGCCAATGACTGATACATCTTCCCCTTGAAGCTGTTTAGAAATAAGCAAAGCAGCGAGAACCGGAGTGTAAGCCTTGTGAGGGTCCAAACCTGCTCTTTACAAATCATTGAGGAAAATATGAAGAGCATGAGGAAGTGATGCAGTGTTGGACACGCCCCCTTCCAACACCCAACCAATCAGAATGGACGTGGTTCCTTGTTATGGTTGAGTGACTGGATTAAGTGTTGTTAATATCCCCAACAAGGATGTATGTTGTTCAGTTTCTAATTTACTGATGAGAAATCTCCAATTGAACATATCCAGATCCCCAACGAACCTCATCGGCATTCCCACATTAGCCACGTGTAGATTTCCAATTTATAGACATCTGGATTCCAGTTTATCCACACCTTCATCTCCGAATAGCCAGATGTCGATGCCGTGTGTCTCCTGGCAAACGTTGTAAGCAACAGTGGCCTGAGGCAAATAGGTGCAATGCCACCTGTGTGGCACTGGGCTCCTTGCCTATTCTACAGCAGGGCTATGCACATTACTGGGTCCTTGGCAAGTTTAAATTGCACTGGGTGTGCCTGTGCCTGAACCCATGTAACCTGGGCATCAGCCTAGGCCTCTGGCTTATTATCGCAGTGACATTGCAACTATGCCATCGTTATCCTTAGACCAGGGCTGTTGAAGAGACATTTACCAGAATGGTGCCATGGTTGAGAGACGGTTGTTATGTGGAGAGACTGGAGAAGCTGGGACAGTTTTCCTGGATCAGAGCAAGCAAATGGGACGCTTTAACCCTGGAGGTACAGCCGTTCGATAGAGCAGTTAGGGAGAAATGATATCCCCTGGCAGGAGCTTCGGAAGGTAGAGACTTCACATATAGCATCAGCAAGCAATTGGGAAAGTTAATGTTATGTTAGCCTTTATCGCAAGGGGATTTGAGTACAGGAGTAATGAAGTCTTGCTTCAATCGTGGAGAACCTTGGTTAGACCACACCTCGAGTACTGTGTGCAGTTTTAGTCCCTTGACCTTCGGAAGGATATTATTCCCATGGAACGAGTGCTAAGAAGTTTCACCCGACTTGTTCCAGGGATGGCGGGACTGTCCTATGAAGAGAGATTGGGGAAACTGGGCCTGAATGCTCTGGAGTTTCAAAGAATGAAAGGTGATCTCATTGAAACCTACAAAGTCCTTAAAGGGATAGACAGGGTAGATGCAGGCAAGAAGTTTCCTCTGGTTGAAAGAGAAGGTAAGTCAGACACTAGAGTGTGTAAAATGGGTAAAGTGAAAGTGTTCGATCGGCTGTCTGAACATAAAGTAGATAAAGCACCAGCACCAGATGAGATGTATTCAAGGATACTGAGGGAAGTGAGGGTGGAAATCGCGTTGGCCATAATTTTTCAGTCTTCCTTAGACTCAGGGCTGGTGCCAGATAACTGGAGAATTTCAAACGTTACACCCTTGTTCAAAAAGGGGGTAAAGATAAGCCCAGCAACTACAGGCCAGTCAGTTTAACTTTGGTGGTGGGGAAACTTCTATAAAAAATAATTCGGGACAAAATCAATAGTCACATGGACGAGTTAATTAATGAAAGACAGCATGGATTCCATAAGGGAAAATCATGTTTAACTAACCTGCTAGAATTTTTTTGAGAAGGCAACAGAGAGGGTTGATGAGGGCAATGCTGTGGATGTGGTATACATGGACTTTCAAAAGGCGTTTGATACAATGCCACACAGCAAACATGTGAGAAAACTTGTAACTCGTGGAATAAAAGGGACGGTAGCAACATGGCGACGAAATTGGTTTAGTGACAGAAAACAAAGAGCAATGGTTAATGGATGGTTTTTCGGGCTGGAGGAAGGTTTGCAGTGGAGTTCCCCAGGGATCAGTATTAGGACCTTTGCTTTTCCTGATATATATTAATGACCTAGACCTCGGTGTACAGGGCACAATTTCAAAGTTTGCCGATGATACGAAACTTGGAAGCATTGTGAATGATGAGGAGGATAATGTCGAATTTGAAAAGGACATAGACATGTTGGTGGAATGGGCAGACAGGTGGCAGATGAGGTTCAATGCAGAGAAATGTGAAGTGATTCATTTTGGTCGGATGAACAATAGAGAATAAAGGGCACAACTCGAAAGGGGGTGCAGGAGCACAGGGGCCTAGGTGTATATTTGTTTCAGTCATTAAGAGTGGAAGGACGGGTTGGGACAGTTTTACTTGGAGAAGAGAAGGCTGAGAGGTGATTTGATGGAGGTTTTCAAAATCATGAGGGATCTGGACAGAGTAGATGGAGAGAAACTTTTCCCACTCGTGAAAGGATCGAGAGGGCACAGATTTAAAGTATTTGGTAAGGGAAGCAAAAGTGACATGAGGGAGAACTTTTTCACACAGCGAGTGGTGAAGGTCCAGAATGCACTGCCTGAGAACGTGGTGGAGGCAGGTTCAATTGAAGCATTCAAGAGCGAATTAGACAGTTATATTGAAAGGAAGGATGTGCAGGGTTATGGGGAGAAGGCAGGGGAGTGGGACTGAGGGAATTTCTCTTCCAGAGAGACAGTGCGGGCACGATGGGCCGAATGACCTCCTTCTGCACTGTAACAATTCTGTGATTCTGTGGTTGAGAAGTCTAGAACCAGGGGGCTCAATTTCACGACCACAGCGAGTAAGTTAAGGCCAATAGTGGAGATGCATTTAAGGGGGAGATTAGATCAGGACATGAGGGAGTAAGGAATAGAAGGAGGTGCTGATGGGCTGAGATGCAGAGAGATGGGAACAGGATTTTAAACCGTGGTGCGGAGTCAACTCCCCCTTGGCCCCTTTATTCCCTTCACCCACTTGATTCTGGCTGTCACGTGTTTGGGATATTGGGGTTACAGGAGAGCCACCCTCCACCTAATCCACCAGTTACGGTTAATGGCTTAGTACAAAGAGGAGGAAACTCAGTCCTTTCTTTAACTATCAAGTTACTTTATTCACGTTGTTGTACAATGGAAGAATAAGGCTTATACACTTGGTTAGACAAAAGCATGCAACTCAACTGGGTTATACAGTTAATAACAAAGCTAGCTAGAATTGATAAGCACACCCACCAGGTTCCTCTGACCTTTCCCTGACCTCGTCACAGAAAACAAACGATAATTCCCGGAAAGGGAAGAGCTGATGCTGGCCAGACGTTCTGATCTCTCTCTCTTTTACGTCATCACCGCGTTGCTCACGCAGGGTCTTCCACTTCCACAATGGTTGGTCTCTGGAGTTTCTCGCTGGTTCTATGCCTGAGATTCTCCATACTTATTCTCTTTCTTATCTCTTCAAAACTGTGCTGTCTCTTTCCTGTTGGTTTAGGCCTGCTCACCTCGTTCGTATCTTCTCCTTATTGGCCCAGGCCCAAAGACCCCGGTATCACACCGTTTCCAAATAAGGCTCTATTCCTGTGATTTCTCCCTTGTCTGTCACATAAATTAATTAGTTCAAACTGGTTTTTACCAGCACAGGCCAGTGTCTGAGCTCAGGTTACTTTAGTTCATGTGCTATCCAGCAGTTTGTAACAGATTCTGTACTTCTTGCAGCCCATGGCCAAGGGATGATGTTGTTTATTTTGGGTAACTGTTTCGAACAGCCAGACCAGGCTCGATTGATCGAATGACCTTGGTCAGTGCTGTATGATTCTATAACTATCTAAGATGCATCAAGGGGCTTATTTGTTTTAGGCTGAGAAAGATTTATTTTCCCTGTCTCCTAAACGAGAATTGAAGGGTTAAATTCTTGCCTGGGCCTAACTCCCAGATGCTTTGAAAGTTCTTCAAAAGACACCGAGTGTCTGAAAGACAAGTTGGTTAATAATTGTCAACAGTTGCTCAAAACCGCCAAATTAGGAATCTGTTCCAGTGAGAGACCTATCTGGGGAGTTGTCTCGTATTTGCATTGTATGAATCATCAGGGGCATGTAGAATAGGGAGCTCTGTGCAACTCCTTGTCAGAATCCTCCGTCCATTCTTTCAACTGTATCATGAACCCATTTACCCTGCCTTGTAATCTGTTCTTAAAATGTAGAGGCTACCTCACGAAAAGAGCCTTATCACGTGGATGGAGCATTTTAATCATTAATATTGTATTGATATAATCTGAATCGAAGGAGAACAAGAAGATACAACAATATCAACAAAATAGCAAACCATGATATATCACTGATGGAACTGCGAGATGTAAACAATGACGTTAGATATATGATAAACAACAGAGGGA
The DNA here is from genome assembly GCF_036365525.1 of Heterodontus francisci. Classification (NCBI taxonomy): domain Eukaryota; kingdom Metazoa; phylum Chordata; class Chondrichthyes; order Heterodontiformes; family Heterodontidae; genus Heterodontus; species Heterodontus francisci. The sequence continues at coordinate 1,343,800 of NW_027140825.1, read as the reverse complement.
TGGATATACACTTAGACAGACAAGAGCCAGATAAATCGATCGATGACAAATATATATAGATGACAGAGTAAATAGATAAATAGATAAATAGAGATAAATAGAGATATGTATCGATAGCTGGAGGGATCGATAGAGCAATGGATGGATAGACAAATGGAACAATAGAAAGATAGATGGAGCAATAGGTGGATAGATAGATAGATAGATAGATAGATAGATAGATAGATAGATAGATAGATAGATAGATAGATAGATAGATAGATAGAGAGATAGAGAGATAGAGAGATAGATAGATAGAGAGATAGATAGATTGAGAGATAGATAGATTGAGAGATAGATAGATTGAGAGATAGATAGATAGATAGATCGATCGATATAGACCCCAATCATTGACCCACCTCACTGACCCCACTCACTGACCCCACTCACTGACCCCACTCACTGACACCACTTACTGACTCCACTCACTGACCCCACTCAGTGACCCCACACACTGACCCCACTCACTGACACCACTCACTGACTCCACTCACTGTCCTCTCTCACTGACTCCACTTACTGTCCCCACTCACGGACCCCACTCAGTGACCCCACTCAGTGACCCCACTCAGTGACCCCACTCACTGACTCATCTCACTGACCCCACCCACTGACACCACTCACTGACTCCTCTCTTTGACCCCAGTCACTGACACCACTGACTGACCCCACTCACTGTCTCCACTCACTGTCCCCACTCACTGACCCCACTGACTGACCCCGCTCACTGACTCCACTCACCGACACCACTCACTGACTCCTCTCACTGACCCCACTCACTGAGTCCACTCACTGTCCACACTCACTGACCCCACTTACTGACCTCACTCACTGACTCCACTGAGTGACTCCACTCACTGACTCCAGTCACTGACCACACGCACTGACCCCACTCACTAACCCCTGTCACTGACCCCACTCACTGACTACGCTCACTAACCCCGCTCACTAACCCCGCTCACTGACTCCACTCACTGTCCCCGCCCACTGACTCCACTCACTGACCTCACTCACTGACTCCACTGAGTGACACCACTCAGTGACTCCACTCACTGACTCCACTCACTGACCCCACGCACTGACCCCGCTCACTAACCCCGCTCACTGACCCCACTTACTGATCCCACTCACTGACTCCCCATTGACCCCGCCCACTAACCCCACTCACTAACCCCGCTCACTGACTCCATTGACTGTCCCCGCTCACTGTCCCCGCTCACTGACCCCACTCACTGACCCCACTCTTAGACTCCACTCACTGCCTCTGCTCACTGACTCCACTCACGGACTCCACTAACATCCTCCACTCACTGTCCCTGCTCATTAACCCCACTCACTGACCTCACTCACTGACTTCAGTGAGTGACACAACTCAGTGACTCCACTCACTGACTCCACTTACTGATCCCACTCACTGACTCCCCACTGACCCTGCTCACTAACCCCACTCACTGACCCCGCTTACTGATCCCACTCACTGACTCCCCACTAACCCCGCTCACTAACCCCGCTCACTAACCCCACTCACTGACTCCACTCACAGACTCCACTCACTGCCTCCGCTCACTGACCCCGGTCACTGACCGCACTCACTGACCCCACTCACTGACCCCACTCACTGACCTCACTCACTGACTCAACTGAGTGACACCACTCACTGACCCCACTCATAGATTCCACTCACTGACTCCACTCACTGACCCCACTCAATCTCCCAGATCAATCCCTATAATAATCCTTCATTCTCTAGATCAATCCCTATAATAATCCTTAATTCTCCAGATCAATCCCGATAATAATCCCTCATTCTCCAGATCAATCCCTATAATAATCCTTCATTCTCCAGATCAATCCCGATAATAATCCCTCATTCTCCAGAGCAATCCCTATAATAATCCTTAATTCTCCAGATCAATCCCAATAATAATCCCTCATTCTCCAGATCAATCCATATAATAATCCTTCATTCTCCAGATCAATCCCAATAATAATCCCTCATTCTCCAGATCAATCCCTATAATAATCCTTCATTCTCCAGATCAATCCCTATAATAATCCCTCATTCTCCAGATCAATCCCTATAATAATCCTTCATTCTCCAGATCAATCCCTACAATAATCCTTCATTCTCCAGATCAATCCCTGTAATATCCCCTTATTGTCTCTATCTCTGTCTCCCTCTCTGTCTCAGTCTCTTTAACTCTGTCTGTCGTTTTTGCTTTCTCTCACTAGATCTCTCTCTGTCACACACATACACTATCTTCCCTTCTCTAACAAAGTGGGTGTCCTTGTCCTGTTCATGTATATCAAGCTGGATCTGCAGACCTCCCGCTCTTTCCGTTTTCTCACTAAATCCTTTTCAAAGCCATTGTCCATTCCATGGTCCTGGAACCCCCTCTGCTGTCCCTGTGCAGAAGGTAAACACAGGGTCAGTGCATAAAAAATCCAGATTATTGTCATTGATTCCAGATAGTTACATTCTGAGATCTCGTGACATCCTTATTCATCGTTCATTGCACCCTCGCCAGTACCTGTAAATCTAAAATCTCACTACAATATTAACTCAGCTCTTTTTATTGTAATAAACACTTTCACTCTGCAAAAGGGAACAGCAGGTCGAGGCACCGAACGGTTTTACCCTCCACAGGTGTTTCCTGCTGCCTTTCGGGTTTTTGTTGAATTGCTCCATCTCTCTGAGTCACTGTGATTACTCCAGGCACAGGAATATACGGCCGAATGATTCTCCCGTCGGCTGGAGGACTCCAGGTCGAACGTGGAGTCAGTCGGTCTTTCGGTGGTGAAAGCCTCCACCGTCCCCTTTGAGTTCACCCCTTGTGCAGTTAGGGAGTAAAACATCAGCTGCAGCTCCTTCCCCGGGTATTGTCTGTACCAGTATATGTAAGGGTCACTGCTACCATCCACGGTGCATTTCAGCTTCACCTGCTCACCAGGAAATTTGGAGACAGCGGCGGGTAGTCTGTGAGTTCACATCTGGGAAAGAGACAGGGAGAGGACGAGATCAATAAACAGGGAACTTCAGTCCAGTGGGGAGAGAGAAAGAAATAGATAAATAAATAAAAACATAACCAAAAGAAATGTGAAGTAGAAATATTGTTTCAATGAAATCTCAATGAATCAGCAAAGGGGAGAGAGCAGGAATGATGAGTGCTGTCAATAACCAACCCACTCTTTACAAATCATTGGGAGGAACAGGATCTGTATCTGTGTGTGTGTATGCGCGTGTGTGCATCTTCCTCTCTCTTTCTTACTATTTGTTGCTCACTCTCTCTCTGCATGTATCGAGCTTTGTCTCCCATTCTTTCTCTCTCTTTTTCTCTCTGTATCTGTGTGTGCGCACGCGTGTGTGTGCATCTTCCTCTCTCTGTCTCCCTCTGACCCCTTCATTTATGCTGAGTGTTTCCTCTCTATGTCTCCCTGATTCACCCTCTCTGTCTCGATGTTTAATCGCCAGATGTATTGAGTTCCTGTACATTTGGGAGTTGTTCGCCTCTTTGCAGTGAAGGTTAGAGGGAGGTTAACCAGACTGGTGCCAGGGATGAGGGACTTCAGTTACTGTGGAGAGACTGGAGAAGCTGGGGGTTTCTCTCCTTAGAGCAGAGAAGGTTAATGGTAGATGTGATCCAGATATTGAAGATCATAGAGGATTTTGATAGATAATTGATGATGAACGACATCTTCTACTGGTTAATATATAGAAAATCTATGAAAAGACAGTCATTTGTTACATTACTGCAGTATATTTAATTAGTTCACACGAACTGTAATCGCCTAAAGATAGAGTTAGATGGATACAGAGACAGAGAGATATTTAAACAGGTAGAGAGATAGATAGATAGAGAGACAAAGAGATCGACAACCAGGTAGAGAGATAGATAGAGAGAGAGACAGTCAGGTCGACAGATTGATATAGAGAGAGGTAGAGAAATAGAGAGATGGAGGGAAAGTCAGATAGGTAGAGAAATATCGAGCTAGATAGAGAGACAGTCAGGTAGACAGATAGATATAGAGAGAGGGAGAGAAATCGAGAGATAGATAGAGAGACAGTCACTGCCCCTGTAAAAGACAGGAATGTATAACGGCATTCTCTCATTTTACACCAGCTTGGTAGATAGAGTGAGAGAGAGGGATGGAAATAAAGGGAGAAAGAGGGATGGAGAGAGGGATGGAGAGGGAGAGAGTGGAATGCAGAGAGGGAGCGATGGGAATGTATTGATCAGTCGTGATCTCATTGAAGGGCGGAGTGTTTCCGAGGTGATGAATGTTCTCGTTGTGTTCCCAGGTCACTGTCAAAGTGTGTTCCAGACTCTGATATTTATCATGGTCCTACAGCGCACTCTGCTGTCCCTTTGGAGAAAGAAAACACAGTGACATAACACCACACCGTTTGTTTCTATCTGTCCATCCATCCATCCATCCATCCATCTATCTATCTATCTATCTATCTATCTATCTATCTATCTATCTATCTATCTATCTATCTATCTATCTATCTATCTAGGTATCTATCTATCTATCTAGCTATCTATCTGCCAGTCTGTCTGGCTTTATCTGATCTTCATTTCACATATTAAAATATTTATTAACCTCTCAAAGACCGCTGAACGTTGACCCTTCAGTCTTCACCTTTGTGGAGCAAAGATCCCCCGATGCTCAAATTATCTTGATAACTTTAACCTCTGTGTTTTGATATCATTCCTGTAAAGTCTATTTCACAATTCCCCTGTGTTTCTATATCTTCGTCTTCTTTGGCCTCCTTATCTCGAGAGACAATGAGTAAGCGCCTGGAGGTGGTCAGTGGTGTGTGGAGCAGCGCCTGGAGTGGCTATAAAGGCAAATTCTAGAGTGACTTTCTATTAAATTTCGCCCTGTCTTCTTGTGAAAAACATGTTCCCAATAATAAAAAAAACAACACCCAACAAGACGCAGCACCACCTGGTTTTATCTGAAACAGGTGTTTCCTGCTGCCTTTGGGGTTTTTGTTGAACTGCTCCATCTCTCTGAGTCACTGTGAAGACTCCAGGCACAGAAATACACGGCCGAGTGATTTTCCTACAGGCTGGAGGACTCCAGGTTGAACTGGGAGTCAGTCGGTCTCTCGGCAGTAAAACCGTCCACCGTCCCCTCTGGATCCACATAGTTAGCAGTATTGGAGTAAAACATCAGCAGCGGCTCCTTCCCCGGCTCTTGTCTGTACCAGTACATGTAGAGGGTACTGCTGCTCCCCTCCACAGTGCACCTCAGTTCCATTCCTTTCCCGGGAAATCTGGAGACAGCGGCGGGAGTCTGGTGGATATTCTTTGAGTTCACATCTGGGAGAGAGATGGAGAGAGGAGGAGATCAGTAAACAGGGAACTTCTGGGAATGAAAGAAAAACAGGGAGAGGAGAGAAAGGTTCTGAAGGATAATCCTTGTATTTGGCACTCACGTTGAACCAGGATTATCAGAGCCAGGAACAGATACATCGCCCACTTGACACTGCCCTCTCAAACAGCAAAGGCAGTGGAACAGAGGGGATCAGTTCTGTGACTAACCAATCCGCTCTTTACAAATCATTGAGGAAAACATGAAGGGCATGAGGAAGTGATGCAGTGTTGGACACGCCCCTTTCCACCACCCAACCAATCAGAATGGACGTGGTTGCTTTTGATGGTTGAGTGACTGGATTAAGTGTTGTTAATATCCCCAACAAGGGTGTCTGTTGTTCAGTTTCTAATTTACTGATTAGAACTCTCCAGTTGTTCATATCCAGATTTCCAAATGAACCTCATCGGCATTCCCAAATTAGCCACATGTAGATTTCCAATTACAGACATCTGGATTCCAAATGATCTGCTCCTGTCGGGGATGTATTAGTGTGTTGGTAATTTAACGAGACTCCTAATCCACAGTCTCTGCTAGTGTTTTAGCGATGTGGGGTGAATCCCACCAATACAGATCATGAAATTTCAATGCCATTAATAAATCTGGATTTTTTTTTGGAAAGAAAGCTCGTCTAATCGTGTCCATTGTTTCAAAAATCCATCCAGTTCTCTGACGACTATGAGGGAAGGAAATCTGCCGCCTTCACCTGGTCTGGCCTACATGTGACTCCAGATCCACACAATGTGTTTGACTATTAAATGCCCTCTGCAATGGCCCAGCAAGCCTCTCAGTTCAAGGGCAATTAGAGATGGGCAATAAATGCTGGCCTAACCAGCGAGGCCCACATCACATGAACGAATTAAGAAAACAACAGCTAGATGTTGATTCTCAAATAGTCAGGTGGGACTCCTGGCAAACGTTTTCTGCAACACTGGCCCGAGGGATGTAGGTGGAACAATATTTGGGTCATACTGGGCTGCTGATCTATTCTACAGCTTGGTCTGTGCTCATTTTGGATATACCGTTTTGGATACTGTTGGGGGGGGGACGACTTACCAGGGGTAAGCAATGGGGTACAGGTCGCTGGTGCAGAGTCTGTCCCTGTTGCTCAGAAGGGAAGGGGGAAGAGGAGCAGAGCATTAGACATTAGGGACTCCATAGTTAGGGGAACAGAGAGGAGGTTCTGTGGGAACGAGAGAGACTCACGGTTGATGTGTTGCCTCCCAGGTGCCAGGGTTTGTGATGTCTCGGATAGTGTTTTTGGGATCCTTAAGGGGTAGGGGGAGCAGCCCCAAGTCGTGGTCCACATAGGCACCAACGACATAGGTAGGAAGAGAGATGTGGATTTAAGGCAGAAATTCAGGGAGCTAGGGTGGAAGCTTAGAGCGAGAACAAACAGAGTTGTTATCTCTGGGTTCTTGCCCGTGCCACGTGCTAGCGAAGCGAGGAATAGGGAGAGAGAGGAGTTGAACACGTGGCTGCAGGGATGGTGTAGGAGGGAGGGTTTTGGTTTCCTGGATAATTGGGGCTCTTTCTGGGGTAGGTGGGACCTCTACAAACAGGATGGTCTTCACCTGAACCAGAGGGGTACCAATATCCTGGGGGGGGAGATTTGCTAGTGATCTTCGGGGGGGTTTAAACTTATTCAGCAGGGGGATGGGAACCTAAATTGTAGTTCCAGTGTACAGGCTGTTGAAAGTAGTGAGGTAGGGGATAAGGTTACAGGGACGCAAGAGGGCACTGGCAAGCAAGAACTTGGTTTAAAGTGTGTCTACTTCAACGCCAGCAGCATCCGGAATAAGGTGGGTGAGCTTGCAGCATGGGTTGGTACCTGGGATCTCGATGTTGTGGCCATTTCGGAGACATGGGTAGAGCAGGGACAGGAATGGATGCTGCAGGTTCCGGGATTTAGATCTTTCAGTAAGAACAGAGAAGATGGTAAAAGAGGGGGGTGGGGGTGGGGTGTGGCATTGTTAATCAAGGAGAGTATTACGGCGGCAGAAAGGACGTTTGAGGACTCGTCCACTGAGGTAGTATGGGCCGAGGTTAGAAACAGGAGAGGAGAGGTCACCGTGTTGGGAGTTTTCTATGGACCTGTGGGGCGCCACAGTGGCACAGTGGTTAGCACTGCAGCCTCACAGCTCCAGGGACCCGGGTTTGATTCTGGGTACTGCCGATGTGCAGTTTGCAAGTTCTCCCTGTGTCTGCGTGGGTTTTCTCCGGGTGCTGCGGTTTCCTCCCACAAGCCAAAAGACTTGCAGGTTGGTAGGTAAATTGGCCATTATAAATTGTCACTAGTATAGGTAGGTGGTAGGGAAATATAGGGACAGGTGGGGATGTTTGGTAGGAATATGGGATTAGTGTAGGATTGGTATAAATGGGTGGTTGATGGTCGGCACAGATTAGGTGGGCCGAAGGGCCTGTTTCAGTGCTGTATGTCTAATCTAATCTAATCTAGACCTCCGAATAGTTCCAGAGATGTAGAGGAGAGGATAGCAAAGATGATTCTCGACAGCAGCGAGAGTAACAGGATAGTTGTTATGGGGGACTTAAACTTTCCAAATATTGACTGGAAATACCATAGTTTGAGTACTTTAGATGGGTCAGTTTTTGTCCAGTGTGTGCAGGAGGGTTTTCTGACACAGTATGTAGACAGGCCAACCAGGGGCGATGCCACATTGGATTTGGTACTGGGTAATGAACCCGGCCAGGTGTTAGATTTAGATGTAGGTGAGCACTTTGGTGATAGTGATCACAATTCGGTTAGGTTTACCTTAGCAATGGGCAGGGACAGGCATATACAGCAGGGCAAGAATTATAGCTGGGGGAAAGGAAATTATGATGCGATTAGGCAAGATTTAGGATGCGTAGGATGGGGAAGGAAACTGCAGGGGATGGGCACAATCGAAATGTGGAGCTTATTCAAGGAGCAGCTACTGCGTGTCCTTGATAAGTATGTACCTGTCAGGCAGGGAGGAAGTTGTCGAGCGAGGGAGCCGTGGTTTACTAAAGAAGTTGAAGCGCTTGTCAAGAGGAAGAAGAAGGCTTATGTTAGGATGAGACGTGAAGGCTCAGTTTGGGCGCTTGAGAGTTACAAGCTAGCCAGGAAGGATCGAAAGGGAGAGCTTGGAAGAGCGAGGAGAGGACACGAGAAGTCATTGGCGGATAGGATCAAGGAAAACCCTAAGGCTTTCTATAGGTATATCAGGAATAAAAGAATGACTAGAGTTAGATTAGGGCCAATCAAGAATAGTAGTGGGAAGTTGTGTGTGGAATCAGAGGAGATAGGGGTTGCGTTAAATGAATATTTAGCATCAGTATTTACAGTAGAGAAAGAAAATGTTGTCGAGGAGAATACTGAGATACAGACTACTAGGCTAGATGGGATTGAGGTTCACAAGGAGGAGGTGTTAGCAATTTTGGAAAGTGTGAAAATAGATAAGTCCCCTGGGCCAGATGAGATTTATCCTAGAATTCTCTGGGAAGCCAGGGAGGAGATTGCAGAGCCTTTGTCCTTGATCTTTATGTCGTCATTGTTGACAGGAAAAGTGCCGGAAGACTGGAGGATAGCAAATGTTGTCCCCTTGTTCAGGAAGGGGAGTAGAGACAGCCCTGGTAATTATAGACCTGTGAGCCTTACTTCGGTTGTGGGTAAAATGTTGGAAAAGGTTATAAGAGATAGGATTTATAATCATCTTGAAAAGAATAAGTTCATCAGCGATAGTCAGCACGGTTTTGTGAAGGGTAGGTCGTGCCTCACAAACCTTATTGAGTTTTTTGAGATGGTGACCAAACAGGTGGATGAGGGTAAAGCCGTGGATGTGGTGTATATGGATTTCAGTAAGGCGTTTGGTAAGGTTCCCCACGGTAGGCTATTGCAGAAAATACGGAAGTATGGGATTGAAGGTGATTTAGTGATTTGGATCAGAAATTGGCTCGCTGAAAGAAGACAGAGGGTGGTGGTTGATGGTAAATGTTCATCCTGGAGTTTAGTTACTAGTGGTGTACCGCAAGGATCTGTTTGGGGGCCACTGCTGTTTGTCATTTTTATAAATGACCTGGATGAGGGTGTAGAAGGGTGGGTTAGTAAATTTGTGGATGACACAAATGTCGGTGGAGTTGTGGATATTGCCGAAGGATGTTGTTGGTTACAGATGGACATAGATAGGCTGCAGAGCTGGGCTGAGAGATGGAAAATGGAGTTAAATGCGGAAAAGTGTGAGGTGATTCACTTTGGAAGGAGTAACAGGAATGCAGAGTACTGGGCTAATGGGAAGATTCTTGGTAGTGTCGATGAGCAGAGAGATCTTGGTGTCCAGGTACATAAATCCCTGAAAGTTGCCACCCAGGTTAATAGGGCTGTTAAGAAGGCATACGGTGTGTTAGTTTTTATTAGTAGGGGGATCGAGTTTCGGAGCCACGAGGTCATGCTGCAGCTGTACAAAACTCTGGTGCGGCCGCACCTGGAGTATTGCGTGCAGTTCTGGTCACCGTATTATAGGAAGGATGTGGAAGCTTTGGAAAGGGTACAGAGGAGATTTACTAGGTTGTTGTCTGGTGTGGAGGGAAGGTCTTATGAGGAAAGGCTGAGGGACTTGAGGTTGTTTTCGTTGGAGAGAAGGAGGAGGAAAGGTGACTTAATAGAGACATATAAGATAATCAGAGGATTAGATAGGTTGGATAGTGAGAGTCTTTTTCCTCAGATGGTGATGGCAAACACGAGGGAACATAGCTTTAAGTTGAGGGGTGATAGATATAGGACAGATGTCAGAGGTAGTTTCTTTACTCAGAGAGTAGTAGGGGCGTGGAACGCCCTGCCTGCAACAGTAGTAGACTCGCCAACTTTAAGGGCATTTAAGTGGTCATTGGATAGACATATGGATGAAAATGGTATAGTTTAGGTCAGATGGTTTCACAGGTCGCCGCAACATCGAGGGCCGAAGCGCCTGGACTGCGCTGTAATGTTCTAAGGTCTGTGTTCTATTACTGGGTCCATAACCATCAGGGAGGCTCAAATCCACTGCTGCCAACTGCTGGTGGAAAATGAGCACTGAGATTCAATCTACTGCTGCCCCCTGCCGGTGGAAGATGAGCACAGCGATTCAATCTACTGTTGCCCCCTGTCGGGGGAAAATGAGGACAGACATTCAATCTACTGCTGCCCCTGCTGGTGGAAGATGAACACTGACATTCAATCTACTGCTGCCCCCTGCCGGTGGATGATGAGCACTGAACTCCCGTTCATCCGCTGCAGGTTCTTGCAGCTGCGAATCCGCTTTCTCAAACACTGTGCGATACTGCAAGCACAGAAATAGACAGCGGTGTGAGATGGAGCAGCGTTTCTCAGTGCCAAAGTAAACAGTGCATTGCTGGATCTGACTGCATTAAATGACTCAGACGTGTAATTTGTAACAGACCCTTCTGTCGCAGAATAGAACAGAGATTCCAGTGCCCTGTCTGGTTGTTGTCTGTACCAGTACATTAATGTACAGCCAGTATTGGTCAGCGTGCATCTGAGTGTTGTTGAATCTCCTGCTGCAATCGATAGGATAGAGGGCGACTGTTCCACATAGGAGGCGAGTATTCCTGTGGGATGGAACATCGATTAAATTATTATTTCAGTCAATAATGGATTGGAGCAGGAGCTGCATTGCAAGAAAGAAAGGGCTGACATTAATATAGCGCCGTTCAGGACCTCAAGACATCAGAAAGGCTTTGCAACCAATGTAGTTACTCCCTCAGTACTGCCTCTGCGACAGTGCAGCACTCCCTCAGTACTGCCTCTGCGATAGTGCAGCACTCCCTCAGTACTGCCTCTGCGACAGTGCAGCACTCCCTCAATACTGCCTCTGCGATAGTGCAGCACTCCCTCAGTACTGCCTCTGCGATAGTGCAGCACTCCCTCAGTCCTGCCTCTGCGACAGTGCAGCACTCCCTCAGCCCTGACACCTGGGGTGTTACTTTTGACTTTGAGCTCAAGTGTTGTGGAGTGAGACTCAGACACAGGAGTGTTCCAGACAGAATCACCGCTGACATTACAATACATTATTCTACACAGTTTCTGACTTTCACTTACGTGGAAAGAATGCAGCCATCAAGATTAAACAGAGAACTTCATGCAACATGATTTCTTCATTCGATACTAACTCGATGTGTGAACGTGTGGAGTTTTCAACAACACACTTGCAGGCGTTTTCTATATCGTATCCAATTAAATACCCAGCATCCAGTTGTCATTGTTATTGGCAGTCACTTACTGCGACACTCTGCTCCACCCCATTACTTTGCATAACAATGTTGTGGAATGATACAACACAGGAGGATAGGGGGAGATTGAATAGAGGTGTTCACATTTCAGAAAGGGCTTTGATAGAGTAGAATTCAGGGAAACAAGCCTCTATACCCAGAGAGTGTGCCCATCCCTTATTGACCCTGAGAAGGTGATGGTGAACCATCTTTGGGAGTACCTGCTGGGCCATATCAGAGGGCAGTTAATAGTCAACCTCATTGCTGTGGGTCTGCAGTCACTTATAGGCCAGACCGGGTTAGAACGGCAGATTTCCTTCCTTGAAGGACATCAATGAATCCGTTGGGTTTTTACGACACTCCATGTACAGGATTACTCATACTTTCCATGACAGATTTCTATTTATTTATTTAATTGAATTTAAATTCCATTTCTGCCCCTGGTGAAAATTGAACTCATGTCCGGGGATCATTAGTACAGGCCTCTGGATTACTAGTCCAGTAAAATAACCACTCTGCTACCGTACCTCTTTGCTGAATGGGAGTTAAAGGGTTAAATTGTTCACTGGTCTGAACTGCTGGTTTCTTTGAAGAACACATCAAATGCGACTCGAGTCTGAGATGAAAGTTGGTAAACAGGTTTCAGCAGCTTCTGATCTCGCCGTCAGGAGGCAGATGTCCCAGTCCCGGAGATGAAGGTATCTGGAGAGGGGTCTCACTTTTGAACAGTGTGAAACAGCGCTCAGATGGTTAAGAGTTCCGAGCTGAGTTAGTTCCTATACATTGTGGGGTTGTTTGCCTACGTGTAGTGAGGGCTAGAGAGAGGGAGAGGTTTGGAGGGAGAGGGATGGAGAGAGGGAGAGAGAGGAAGAGAGAGGGATGGAGAGAGAGGGATGGAGAGAGGGAGAGAGAGGGATGGAGAGAGGGAGCGACAGGACGTTACTGATCAGTCATGATCTCATTGAAGGGCGGAGTGTTTTCGAGGTGATGAATGAACTCCTTGTGTTCCCAGGTCGCTGTTAAAGTGTGTTCCAGACTCTGATGTTTATCATGGTCCTGCAGCGCACTCTGCTGTCCCTTTGGAGAAAGAAAACACCGTGACATCCAACGACAACGGATGTATCTCTCTCTCTCTCTATCTATCTATCTATCTCTCTATCTATCTATCTGTGTTTATCTGATCTTCATTTCACATATTAAAATCTGTAATAATCTCTCTAAGACCGTTGAATGCTTACCCTTCAGTTTCTCCTTTCTGGAGCAAAGATCCCCCGATGTTCAAACTATCTTGATAACTTTAACCTCTGTGTTCTGATATCATTTCTGCAAAGTCTATTCCACAATTCCCCTGTGCTTCTATATCTAACCTGTCACTTTCTATTTAAATCCGCACTGTCTTCTTGTGAGAAACATGTTCCCAATGATAAAAAAAAAACCAACAGGAAGCAGCACCGACTGGTTTTATCTGACACAGGTGTTTCCTGCTGCCTTTGGGGTTTTTGTTGAACTTCTCCATCTCTCTGAGTCACTGTGAAGACTCCAGGCACAGAAATACATGGCTGAGTGATTCTCCCGCAGGTTGGAGGACTCCAGTTTGAACTCGTACTTATTCAGTTTCTTGGCGGTAAAACCGTCCACCGTCCCCTCTGGATCCACATAGTTAGCAGTATTGGAGTAAAACATCAACAGCGGCTCCTTCCCTGGCTCTTGTCTGTACCAGTACATGTAGATGTTACTGCTGCTCCCCTCCACTGTGCACCTCAGTTCCACTCCTTTCCCGGGAAATCTGGAGACAGCAGCGGGAGTCTGGAGGATAGTCTGTGAGTTCACATCTGGGAGAGAGATGGAGAGAGGAGGAGATCAGTAAACAGGGAACTTCTGGGAATGAAAGGGAGACAGGGAGAAGAGGGGACAGTTATTACCGATAGTTTTTGCATTTCACATTCACTTACAATGAAACAAGATTATCAGACACAGTAACAGATACATCTTTCACTTCAACTTGTTCTCTTAATAGACACAGGAGTGAGATCAGGAGCTTAGACTCTTGTGAGGGTCCAAATCCACTCTTTACAAATCATTGGGAGGAACATGAAGAGCATTAGGAAGTGATACAATGTTGGAGACGCCCATTCACCCAGTTCAACAAATCAGAATTGAATTGGCTGCCAATTTGCTTCTCTCTCTCTCTCTCTCTCTCTCTCTCTCTCTCTATCTATCTATCTCTATCTCAGTTTACCTTCCGCTCTCTTGCACTCTCTCTCTGTCTCTCTCTCTCTCTCTCCTCATGTGTCTAGGTTTATGTCTCCCACTCTCTTCCTTTCTCAGACTCTCTCTCCCTCTCTATCTCAGTCTATCTTGGCTCACTTTCTCTCTCTGACTCTCTCTCTCCTCATGTATCTAAGGTTATGTCTCCCATTCTCTCCTTCTCTCTGACTCTCCCTCTCTCTTAATCTTGTTATCTCTTCAGTTATTTCCCTGTCTCTGTCTCTCTCTAGATCTATCTCCCTATCTGTCACAAGCTCTTTATCTCAGTGTCTCTCTCTCTCCCTCATTATGTGTCTCTTGCTGTCTCACTGTCTTTGCCTCGATCGCTGTATCTCTCTCTGTCTCAGTCTCTTTAACTCTGCCTGTCGTTTTTCCTCTCTCTCACTAGATCTCGCTCTCTCTTTCACACACATACACACTCTTTCTCTCTCTAAAGTAGTGGGTTTCCTTGTCCTGTTGATGTATATCAAGCTGGATCTACATGATCTCCTGCTCTCTTAGTTTTCTCACTAAATCGTTCTGAAAGCCATTGTCCGGTCCATGGTCCTGGATCCCCCTCTGCTGTGCCTGTGGAGAAGGTAAACACAGTGTTAATGTTTCAATACCCAGATTATTGTCATTGATTCCTGATAATTTCATTCTGAAATCTCGTGACATCCTTATTAATCCTTCATTGCACCCTCGGCAGTACCTGTAAATCTAGTGTGTCACTACAATCATAACACAACTCTTTTTATTGTAATAAACACTGTCACTCTGCATAAGGGAACAGTAGGTCGAGGTACCGAGCAATTTTCTCTGAAACAGATGTTTCCTGCTGCCTTTGGTGTTTTTGTTGAACTGCTCCATCTCTCTGAATCACTGTGAAGACTCCAGGCACAGAAATACACGGCCGAGTGATTCTCCCGCAGGCTGGAGGTCTCCAGTTTGAAGTCGTATTTATTTAGTCTTTGGGAGTAGATAGAGAGAAACTATTACCGCTGGTTTGGGAATCTAGGACTAAGAGGCCAAGACTAAAAATTAGAGCCAGACTTTTCAGGAGTGAAATTAGGAAACACTTTTACACACAATGGGTGGAGAGGTTTGAACTCTCTTCTGCTCACGGAAATTGATGCTGAATCAATTGTTAATTTGAAATCGGAGATGGATAGGTTTTTGTGATCCAAAATAAATATTAAGGGATATGGGGCAAAGGTGGGAACATGGAGTTAGATCACAGATCAGCCATGGTCTCATTGAATGGTGGTACAGAATTGAGGGCCTGAATGGCCCCTTCCTGTTCCTGCCTTTGTCTTAGCAGTTTCTGCTGGCATTGAATTCTGTATTTTGGGTAAAGAATTCTCCTCAACTCCCTATCGGATTTCAGTTTTTCTCAGCTTTTATTCTCTGTTTTGTTCCTATCCTCTTCGTCCCCTAGTCTTTGTACAATCAGCTAATGGGAACAGTTTTTCTTTGTCTACTTTATCTAAACCTCTCTTCATTTTGTACACTTCTGTGAAATCTCCCCTCAATTTCCTTTGCTCCAAGGAGAACAACCCCAGCTTCACCAAACTAACCATGTAGCTAAAATCTCTCATCCCTGGAACCATCCCGGTAAATCTCCTCTGCACCCTCTCAAGGACCCTACATCCTTCCGAAAGTGTGGTGACCAGAACCGGGCTCAGTACTCAAGTTGGGGCCTAACCAGAACCTCATATATGTTGAGCATAACCACCCTGCTTTTGTACTTTATACCTCTGTTCATGAATCCCAAGATCCCATAAGCTTCGTGAACCTCTCTCTCAATATGTCCTGCCACCTTCAAAGATCTATGCACATTAACCCCCAGGTCCCTCTGCCCTTGAACACTCTTCAGGCCTGTGTCATTAAGTCTGTATTTCCTCTCTGTCTCCCTGCTGCCAAAATGCATCACCTGATAGCAATGTAGTTCACTGTTAACTGCCTCTGAAATGGGCGAGCAAGTCATTCAGTTAAGGGCAATTCGGCATAGATAATGAATACTGACATTGTCAGTGATGTGCACATCCCTGAATGTGTTTCTTTATATGAAATTCCTCCTTCTCCATTTTTCTTTCACTGTTTTCTAACTTTGCTTCCCCTCTTTACTTCCTTCAGATCATTTGTTTTAGTATATCACAAGTGTTTGCTCAAACCAGTCACTATGAACGAGCAGACTTGGGGAAATCCAGTTGTCTATTTTGGGTGGAATGGTTATGATTTTAATCTGTTTCAGAGTTAGTGGAATTGACTATTTGGTAGATTGGTCAAGTCACTGCTGCTTTGCTCGCTCAGTCTTTTCAGAAGCAAGTGGGACTCAGACTGCGGTGGAGCTCCATCCCCATCTCGTGGCTGTAATGTGTAACTACAGGCACCTGAGATTTGCACAGTGCAATTGATAAAATAGGCATTATGAAGACATGCTTTGTAATTGCTCCGTCTTCCCATTTTTTATCCATTGCTTCGGCTGCTGACGCTGGTGACATCGAATTAGGCCGGGGTGAATCTCTACGGGACATGCGTTAGAATCTTACCAGGTCAGATGGTGGAATTTAAATTCAATTAATGAATAAATACAATCATTTCATCAGAAAATCTGCAATTGAAAGCTTGTCTCTGTTAAGGGGCCCTGACACCCAGCTGGCTCACTCATTTCTTTTAGGGAAGGAAATCCACCGTCCTTACCTGGTCTGGCCTACATGTGACTTGAGACCCACAGAACACAAGAAATTGGAGCGGGTGAAGACAATATATCCCATCGAGCCTGCTCCGTCATTCAATACAATCATGGCTGATCTTGGGCTTCAATTCCACTTTCCTGCCTGCTCCCCATATCCCTTCATTTCCTGAGGGATCAAAAATTCCAGCCTTAAATGTATTCAGTGAAGGAGCATCCACAACACTCTGGGGTAGAGAAATCCAAAGTTTCACAAACCTTTGAGTGAAGTCATTTCTCCTCATCTCAGTCCGGAATGACTGATCCCTTATCCTGAGATTTCTCACTGCCTCTTTTCTTGAAAAGCCGTGGAACATTTGTTAACTTTCATTCCGATGGGACCATTCCTGAATCTAAGGAATTCTGGCAAATCATAACCAGCGCCCACACTCTCTCTGCAGCTATCTCTTTTAGAACTCTGGTATATAATCCATCTGTTCCAGGGGACTTGTCAGATTTTAATCCCTCAGGTTTCTCCAAAAGTTTTTCTCAATTGATATGAATATCCTTAATTTCCTCACTCTTTTTAAGCCCCAGATAACTGCCTATTTCTGGGATGGAACTTGTGTCTTCAACTGTGAAGACAAGCACAAAATATTAGTTCAATTCCCCTGCTATTTCCCCATTCCTCATGATGATTTCACCTGCCTTTACCTCGAAGGAACCAACGTCAGCTTCAGCTACTCTCTTGCTTTTTATGTAAAAGCTCCGACCATCTGTTTTTATATTGCTGGTTAGCTTATTCTCACATTTTATTCCCACATCCGATGAAAGAACATGAACAATGTCTTCAACCAGCCCTATCAGTATGACGTGCTATTTCCTGCTCCCTAATGTTTTTATCCAGCATCCATTTATATATATCTGGTTATACACATCATTTTTCTGTGTGCTAGCGAATTCCACATTCTTACCACTCTGTGTAAATTCATTTCTTGGAGTTATTAGTGAGTATGATGTATTCATTACCTTCCTCACAAATACAGACATCTTCTCTGCCCTGTCATATTCTTTCATAATCTTGAGCACCTCTATCAGGTCACCCCTCAGCCTTCTCTTGACTGGGGAAAAGAATCCCAGACTTTTCAATCTTTCCTCATAGTTATAACCTTTTGTGCTCCGGTATCATTCTTGTAAATCGTTTGTGTACTTCTGCTCGTATCTCTCTGTGTAATATGGAGACCAGCACTCTGCACAGCACTGCAGATTTGGTCCAATCAAGGTCGATGGAAACCAGAACTGTACACAGGGCTCCAAATGCGCACTAGGTAAGGTATTTGGATGTAAGAACTGTCCCCAGCACTTCAGATGTCGTCTACACAGGCATATAGAACTGAGAATTGTGCACAGTGCTCCAGGTGTGGTCTGACAGAGGTACGTGTTGAAGAGCCGTTCTATGAACCATTATTCAGGTGTGGGCACAGACAGTGTGTGTTGCCTGTCTGGAGGTTGTGGGGAGTTAGAACATGGGCGTTCTGCCACTCGAACGGGCACTGAACAGATGCAGATCCGCATCCGATCAGCCAGGGCTGCTCTTCACGGAATGCTGGGTTAAATGCACCCGTTTGAAGGGAGACGTGTGAGGGTTTTTGTCAAGGCGGCCAATGACTCTGAACCGCTGTGTCCCATCACCAGCTGCACAGAAATACACCGCCTCGTCCGTGGCGTTCACACTCTCGATCGTCAGAGTGGATTTCTTATTGTTCAGAGTCCTGGTAATAACAAACCCGCTCTTAAATCCATCTTCATACTGAGGTTCACCTGCTGTATAGGTAAACCCGATTAACAGGAATCCTCCGCCGGGGGACTGACGATACCAGTACATGTAGTTGCGAACTGTTCCTTTCTGCAGACAGTTAATTTCCACGGGTCCTGGTTGTTTAACAGCCAGTGACTGAGGCCATTGATGTATCACATCACCCCGGCAAACACCTAGAAAGAGAAATTAGAGTGAATGAACTAGTATCGATGGAGTTACAATTGAGACGATGGACGTCGGTGTTGCACCAAATTAACGACGGAAATTCGGTCTGTGTCCTAATTTCCTGCAAGCACCTGGATCTTTACAACTGTAAAATAGAATCGTGGAATCCACAAGTTTGCAAGTGGGTGCAAACATTAAAGAGTTAACATCATATTAATAACACTTGTCTTCCCGAACTAGGGGACAGATGAATGAGTTCACTGTCTGATATGAAATAATCGATTACTGATTTCACAAGTCACCGCCGCTCAGTTTTTGTAGAGATTATTAATCATCCCTTTCAGTTAAACAAATGTAGAAGATTGATTGGGACAGAATTTTAACCTACTCAGCGCCAGAAGGGAAATAGCAAAGACGATGAAACTGAAAGACATGTTTGCTGTGGATCTGAGAGACTTTCTGCTGGTTACTCTGGGTTTTAAGGGAGGGAGAGAGATGAGGTGTAGGCAGAGCGGATCGTCATCAGAGGAAGTTATCTCAAGGCAATGATCCCCGCCCCTACCTTTAAGTTGTCCCCCATTCTTTTGTTTGCTTCCTTCCGCCCCTTTCCACTTGTTTCTTCTCTCCATTTCCCTCCTTCCTCCCCACTTTCTACTCTGCTGCCAATATCTTCACTCTCTTCCCTTTGTGAGCTTGCTTTCATGCTGAATCGAGGGAAATTTTGAAGGTAGCGAGGTGTTGGAGAGGGTAGGTGAAAAAAGCAAGGAGCGGTGCAACAATAGCTGCTTTGGGTGACTCCAGAGCTTATGGCGCACAACAGGGGATTATTAACATCCTTTTGCAAATTAAAATCAGTAGTGGAGGAAGAGAAGGTGGATAGTTCGATGGCAGTGGCGGCGGCTCATATAACATCACTGTAAAGTGGAAATCTAACTGCATTTAGCCTTTAAAGTGAAAAGATTGCGGAAGCAGAGGAATTGACTCATTGATCAGCGGCGCCAAAGCCTGTGGTGGCGCGAAATATAGTGGAGCCACTGCGCCGACCAGTGGCAGCATGGTGCAACTGCAACAAGCTGTGTTTGTTACTTTCCCAGTGAAACCCATGCTGTGGGCTTCTTCAAGTCAATTCCCGAAATTCATCCTCCTTCTCAGTGTTTCATCCTCTCCTGCAGAGGATTATTACCCGCAGAATTAACGATACAAATTCAGTCTTTGTCCTAATTTCCTGCCAGTATCTGTACAGATGTAAAGCAGAAGAGTGAAATCTACATGAGCAAAAGTGGGTGTAGATGTTATATGGTTAACAGTATATTCTTCACACTTTTGTTGCCAAAAAAGGGGGAACAGATTAATGAGTTCACTGTCTTATATTCAATAATTGATTGCTGATTTCACAAGTCACCGCCGCACAGTCTTGTTGAGATCATTAATCAGTTGATCAAATGTAGAACAGTGATTGTGACAGAATTTAAACATACTCAGCGACAGAAGGAAAATAGCAAACGTCGATGAAATTGAATGGCATGTTTGCGGCGGAATTAAGACACTTTCTGCTGGTTGCTCTGGGTTTAAGGGAGCGAAGCTGAGGGAGGAAACATTATTTGGATTAGCATCCTTGAAAGTTGATAAATCACCAGGGCCGGATGAAATGAATCCGAAGCTGCAAAAAGAAGCAAGAGAAGAAATAGCAGAGGGTCTGACCATCTTTTTGCAGTCCTCACAGGTGTGGTGCCGGAGGATTGGAGAATTGTTAATGTTGTGCCTCCGTTTAAAAAGGGAGAGAAGGATAGACTGACTAATTACAGGCCAGTCAGTCTGACCTCAGTAGTGAGAAAATTATTGCAATCTATTCTGGGAGACAGGAAAAACTGTCACTTAGAAAGGCATGGGTTAATCAAGGATAGACAGCATAGATTTGTTAAGGGACGATCTTGTTTTATCAACTTGATCTAATTTTTTGAAGAAGTAACAAGGAAGATAGATGAGGGTAGTGCAGTTGACGTGGTCTACATGGATTTTAGCAAGGCTTTTGAAAAGGCTGCACATGGCAGACTGGTTCAAAAAAAACAAAATCCCATGGGATCAAGGGAAATGCAGCAAGGTGGATACAAAATTGGCTTAGTGGCAGGAAACAAAGGGTAATTGTTGATGGGTGTTTTAGCGACTGGAGGGCTGTTCCCAGTGGCGTTCCACAGGGCTCAGCACTGGATTCCCTGCTTTTTGTGGTATGTATTAACGATTTGGATGTAAATGTAGGGGGGCATTTTCAAGATGTATGCAGACAACACAAGGATTAGCCGTGTGGTAGATCGCGAGGTGGATAGCTGTAGGCTGCAGGAAGATATTGATGGTCTTGTCAGATGGGCAGAAGAGTGGCAAATGGAATCCAACTTGGAGAGGTGTGAGGTGATGCATTTGGGGAGGTCAAACAAGGCAAAGGAACATACGATTAATGGGAAAATACTGAGAAGTGTAGAGGAAGTGAGGGAACTTGGAGTGAATGTCTCCAGATTACTGAAGGTAGCAGGACAGGTCGATAAGTTGGTTAAGAAGGCATATGGAATCCGTTCCTTTATTAGCTGAGGTATGGAATACACGAACAGGGAGGTTATGCTGGAACTGTATACATCATTGGTTAGGCCACAACTTGAGTACTGTGTGCAGTACTGGTCACCTCAATGCAGAAAGAATGTAATTGCACTGGAGAGGGTACAGAGGGGATTTACGAGGATGTTGCCAGAACTGGAAAATGCAGCTGTGCGGAAAGATTGGATAGGCTGGGGTTGTTCTCCTTGGAACAGAGAAAGCTGAGGGGAGGTCTGTTAGAAATGTAAAAAATATTGAAGGGGCCTGGATAGAGTGGAGGTGAAAGGTCTATTCATCTTGGCAGAGAGATCAGTGACGAGGGGGAAGAGATTTTATGTGATTGTTAGAAGAATTGGAGGGGAGAAAAGGAAAACCTTAGAAGTGGTGGGGGTCAGGTACTCGCTGCCTGAAAGGGTAGTTGAGGCAGACACTCTCAACTCAT
Source organism: Heterodontus francisci (assembly GCF_036365525.1). Taxonomy (NCBI): domain Eukaryota; kingdom Metazoa; phylum Chordata; class Chondrichthyes; order Heterodontiformes; family Heterodontidae; genus Heterodontus; species Heterodontus francisci. The sequence goes on along the minus strand of NW_027140825.1, from coordinate 1,322,200 downwards.
TCAAAGGAGTCTGGATATGCACCTCAAGTGCCGTAATCTGCAGGGCTATGGACCAAATGCTGGAAGGTGTGATTTGAATAGGTGGATTGTTTTTCAGCCGCCACAGACACGATGGGCCAATTGGCCTCTTGCTGTGCCTTAAACTTTCTACGATTCTATTGGAGTGATAGAGTGTATGTGAAAGTGCCAAGGAATGAGAGAGAGACATAGTGCGAGACAGAGTCAGAGAGGATGATATGGTGAAAAACAGTTAGAGTAAAAGAGAGGCAGTGATAGAGATAGATGGAGAAAGGGAGAAAAAGATCTCTGTCTATTTATCTATACAGCTATCTATCTATCTCTGTAGCTATCTGTCTATCTTTCTCTCTATCTATATATCTGCATGGCTGTGTGTCTGTCTGTCTATCTGTGTCAATTTGTCTCTCTATCTGTATGAATCCGTCTGTCTGTCTTCATATCTACCTATCTGCATATCTGTCTGTCTATCTAACAATCTATTTGACTATTTGTCTATCTATCTGTCTGCCTATCTGTCTGTCTATCTATCAATCTGTCTACCCATCTGTCTTTCTATCTATCTGTCTGACTGTCTGTCTGTCTATCTATCTGTCTGTCTATCTATCTATCTATCTATCTATCTATCTATCTATCTATCTATCTATCGTCTGCCTGTCTGCCTTCCTAGCTATCTATCTGCCTGTCTCTGCTGCCTATTGCATGGTGCTGTACACCAATTGGCTTCCGTGTTTTAAGTACACTGCTCTCTGAAATGACCTAGCAAACTCTTCAGTTATCTACAAGGCAGCACACACCTTCTCCAGGGCAATTAGCGATGTTGAATAACTACTGGCCTTCTCAGAGGGACCCAGGTCCCCAGAATGAATAAAAAAAAATCAAAGCAAGAGAAGAAGTAGCAGAGGATCTGACTATCATTTTCCAGTTCTTAATTGGCTGTTAACTGTCTTGGGGCGTCTTGAAGTCGTGAAAGACCTGATATAACTTTTTTTCTTATTCCTTCATGGGACGTGAGTTTCTTTCACAAGGCCAGCAATTATTTCACAACACTGATTACCCTTGAGAAGGTGGTGGTGAGCTGCCTTCTTGAGCCATGGGGGGTAGGTACACCCACAGTGCTGTTGGGAAGGGAGTTCCCGGATTTTGACCCAGTGTCAGTGAAGAAACGGTGATATAGTTCCAAGTCAGGATGGTGTGTGACTTGGAGGGGAACTTGCAGGTGGTGGTGCCCCCATGTATTTGCTGCCCTTGTCCTTCTAGTTGGTACAGTTGGTTGGTTTGGAAGGTGCTGTCTAAGGACACTCGATGCTTTGCTGCAGTGCATCTTGTCGATGGTACACACTTCTGCCATGTGATAAAGGGAGTGAGTGTTGAAGGTAGTAGATGGGTTGCTGATCAAGAGGGCTGCTTTTTCCTGGATGGTGTTGAGCTTCCTGAGTGCAGTTGGAGCTGCACCCATCCAGGCAAGTGGAGAGTATTCCATCACACTCCTGACTTGTACCTTGTAGATGATTGATACTCTATCGATCACTTCACAATGGTGATGTTAACTTTCTGTCTTATTTAGATCATTAATTAACCTATTATTTAATCAAGTCTGAGACAGCGACAGTGATTTAGTTTTAACATACACAGTGCCAGAAATTAAACAGTGTAGACGAGGACTTTGAAATTTTGCAGGGGATCTGAGGCACATCTCTTTCTTTCCTTCTCTCTCTTCCTCGTACCTTCTGCTATTCCCTGTCATTCAGCCCTTGATGAAGGTTCAGGAATCCGGGAATCACCAGCTTGGAAAATGGCTGGTGTGGCAGGGAACCATTGTCACTGCTCCTGTCTGTCAGTCAGTTGTGTTGTTCACCCTGTTGGTTTTTGCACTGGCACTAAGGCAGTCTGCAGCGCTGTGCTCACTGGCTGCACAGTAATACACTGCCGCATCCGCAGCCTTAACCTTGAGGACCCTCAGGCTGCATCGTCTCTCCTTGGGCCTTAAAATCTTCACCTCCTCCTCAAATTTTCCTTCGTATGTGACTGGGATTCCATTAATAAAATGACCCATTAGGGTGAGCCCCTGCCCGGCATACTGCCGATACCACAGCATAACGCTCTTACTACTGTCATTCTGGTAACAGTTTAATTCTGCTGGTTCACCTCTCTTCCCCACCACCAGAGTTGGCCACTGGTGTATCACCTCTGCTAGAGTTTTGCCTTGAGAAATAAGGAGAATAGTTTAAAAAGTTTAGAACATATTGTGACATATGATAACCAACTATAACTATCCAAATAGATAAGTAGATAATACTAGATAACTATATAGGCAGACAATATATCGTTAAATGATATATTTGTAGATATATAGATAATACACAGATAGATATAGAGATTGTAAAATAATGTAGCAAGTGATATGAGACAGACAAATTAATCCAGAATTAGGGAAAACTTATCGGTTAAAGATAGGTATAGTAGCGTCACGAATATATAAGTAATTTTTATTCAGTCATAAATTTCATTAAGTAAATATTATTGACAGTGAAAGTAAAGTAAGTAGTTTAAGAAATGACAGAAAATCGACTGCAATGATGTTTTATCAATCTAGTTTGATAGAAGTTAGTAGTGAATGAAAACACAGCATGTATTTTAGCACAGGTATCTTTATGAACGATGAATACCTACATGGAAGAAGAGAACAGACGATTAGGAAGAGTTTGACTAACTGCATCCTGCAGACTGAGGGCTGAATCTGTTCATGAACCAATATCAGGCGGCTGAAGATAAAGCAGAGAGTGGAAATGACAGCACTGGAAGCAGGGTTTCCTTCTGACCCCTCACTTCTGGGTATGACAGAATAATAACACCCACTGGTCGGAAGGAGCTTGAATAAGGAAATGCTTCCCGTCTGTATCTGGCTCTCGTTGCTTGTGTCTGATTGGTGTTGCATTGGGTAGCTCTTTTCCCTGTGCTAAACGACAATTCAAGGGTTATGTTTTACATTGGGGTGAAATCTTAGATACTTTGAAAAGCGACAGTGTCATGAAGAAGTGGGTTAACTGTTTTGAACAGATGCTCAAACCGCCGTCAGGAGGCAGGTCTTCCAGTGAGAGACCTCTCTGGGGAGGTGTCTCACTTTTGCATTGTATGAATCATCGTGGACATGTACAATAGGGAGCTATGTGTAACTCTTGTCACATACCACCGACAGCTCATTCAACAGGACCATAAACCCATTTACCCCACCTCGGAATCTGTTCTTTACAGGTAGAGGCTGCCTGAACGAGAAGGATCTGAGCACATTGCTGCAGCATTTTTAATAATTCATAATGTATTGATGTACTCTGAGTCGAAGGAGAGCAAGAAGGTGAAACTATCAGTAAAATACAAATCATGATGCATCAATAATTAAACTGGTATGGTGTAAATAATGGTGTTAGATAGATGATAAACGTCAGATGTATGGTGGATGCATATTTAGAGAGGTGAGAGACGGAGAGATAAATCGATGACAAATATATATATAATCAAGGTAAATAGATAGATAAATAGTGCAAATAACCAAAAATGGACAGCGAGATAGATAGACAGATAGACAGATAGACAGATAGATAGATAGATAAATAGATAGATAGATAGATAGATAGATAGATAGATAGATAGATAGATAGTTAGATAGATAGTTAGATAGATAGATAGATAGATAGATAGATAGATAGATAGATAGATAGATAGATAGATAGATAGATAGATAGATAGATGGATGCAGAGACGCACAAAGCGACACAGAAACCTGCAGATAGTCAGAGAGACAGAAAGACACTGAGATAGACAGACGGGTTCATCTCCCACAAGTGCTTTCCTCCCCCTTTAGAGTTTTTGCTGAAATCTGGCACCTTTCTGAGTCACTGTGCAGACTCCAGGCACAGTAATACACGGCTGATTGATTCACCCACAGGCTGGTGGACTCCAGGGAAAAATGGGTGTTGCTGGGTCTCCTGGCGGTGAAACCGCCAACCTCTCTGGAGGGAATGACTGTTCCGGCAGAGGTGGAATAGAAAAGGTTCTCGGGCTCACGGTCCGGATGCCACGGGTACCAGTGGATATCGGAGCCAGCATCTGCCTTTGTGTAAATACACTGGATACTGACTGGAGAGCCTGGGGAATAGGATATGGAAGCGGGAATCTGTTGCATCAACACGGCCCCCACATCTGTAAAACAGAGAGAGAGAGAGAGAGAGATAAACCCAGGGACAATGTTTAAATTGACATCGGCCACGAAGAGGGGAGAGGCACGATGGGCTGAATGACCTGCTGTGTGCCCTAAATGTCCCGTGTTTCTTCGTAAGAAGGGAGAGGTGGGAGACGGGGAGCTGCAAAGAGAGAGAGAGACATAGAGTGAAAAAGAGTGAGAGAAAAGGAGAGAAGCAGAGACAGAGAGAGAGAGAGAGAGGGAAGCACAGACAGAGAGAGAAAAACAGCAACATTCTAGACATCGGCAACAGACATGAAGGAGCTAAGAGGACAGGGAGAGAGAGTAAGAGAGACAGAGAGACAGGGAGACTGGGAGGGACAGACATAGAGGAACATTTATTGTTAGACAGAGAGAAAGAGAGATAGAGAAAGGGATACAAAAAGAGAAAGAGAGCAGCTAAATTAATAATCACAGTGACGGTGCCTTGTAAGGGGGTAAACTCCCAATGGGGTCACACAGGGAAAGAGCAGTGAAGATGACTGACATCTCCCAGTCGAGGTCCACCTTACCCCTTAACACCAGCAACACAACGCAGAGGTGAGACACAGTCATCTCTGGAGGGAGACAGATCCATGTGTTCATTGTGTGAAATCACTGAGCTGGTTTATTGCAGAAAATCTCAATGTTCTGAGTGACATTTACTGTCTCCTCCTCCCCACTGTTTCATGTTCCCATTGGGGGGAGGGAGGGGGTGCAAATTCCTGATGGTTCATTGGCTCCCACATGTTGACATGTTGACAGGTCATTTCATGGGCTGAGCTAAGGAGGCCTCAGGCGAATCCGGGGTGCTCTGGTCACTATTAAAGACCAAACATGATGAAGTCCAACTGCGTTTTTTTTTTTGTGTGTCTGTGAAATAGTTGAGAAGTGAAACATTTCAGAAGCAGCCAAGTTGACCTGTGGAGCTGCTGTGGGTAAAGCTCACTCTGTCTGAGCATGTTCTGGGCAGCGGCTACAGTGGAGTAACACTGGCACCTAGTGGCTCCAGGTGCAACTGCAAGCACTGATTCTGCAGGCGTTTCATTGTCAGATACTGAACCTGTTTCAGTCATTAGTTATATTCTCCTACTCGACTCGTGTTGGCGCTTGTGGCACAGAACTAGATGGAAGTTAATGCAAAGATCCGCGCCATTCGGCCCGACAGTTCTCTGCTTCACTCAAGCCTCAACCAGTCAAATACATTTTGACGTGCAGTCACTGTTGTAATGGTAGGAAGGAGGCAGACAAGCTGCAAGATCAAGTGCAGGGTTATTCAGAAAGAACAGGGAGTGGGAGCAATTGGACAGGGAAGATGAAAATAAGGGATCATAAATGTAAGGTAGTCCTTAATAAATCCAATTGGGAATTCAGGAGGAGGTTCTTTAACCCAGGGAGCGGAGAGAATGTGGAATTACAGACCAAATGGAATGGGTTGAGGTCGAATAGAGACGATGCAGTTAAAGGGGAGCTGAATAAATACATGAGTGAGAAAGGAATAGAAGAATCTGTTGATAGGGTAAGATGAAGAAAGATGGGAGGAAGTCGCTCTTTCGAGCTGCCAGGCCAGGATCGATGGGCTGAATGGCCTGGATTTGACCTGCATGATACGATGACCCAATAAGACCCGTCAGCCTGCTGCCTTGTTTCGGGGCCAAGACAGTTTTATTTCACCCCCTTCTGCTAAACGGGAGTTATAGGGTTAAGTTCTTCACCGCACTGAACTCCAGTCATTGTGAAAATTCTTCACTGTCACTGGGTCAAAATCCTGAAACTCCCTTCCTAACAGCACTGTGGGTTTACCGACCCTACATGACTGCAGTGGTTCAAGAAGGCAGCTCAGCACCACCTTCTCAATTAGACGATTAGGGATGGACAATAAATGCTGACCACAACCAAAATCTCATGAATGAATTAAAAAAGAGAAAATAACCTCAGCAGGGGGGAAAAAACTCCAAAAAATACAACAACATGAAAAACCAAATTGAACAACAACTGAAGCAGGGAAGGAAACAAGTACAACAAAAACCTCAGCAGGGAAAACACCAACAAACACAACAACGACCTCAAAAGGAAAACAACGCCAACAAATTCAACAACATATCAGCAGGAGATTCAAACACCAACAAATTCAACAACAGATCAGCAGAAGATTCAAGCACTAACAAATTCAACAACCTCAGTCGGAGAAAAGCACCAGCAAATACAACAACAAATACAACAACAACTTCAGCAGCAGATCTATACCAACAAATGCAACAGCAACTACTGGCAGCCAATGGTAGAGAGCGGGGCGTGGTAGGAAGGTAGGAAGGTGTTGGACAAACCTGAATCACTTGCTTGAGTCTTCATGTGGCTTCTCACAAGACTCAACTCTCTTCTTTCCACTGATTTCCCAATTGCAGGATAAGCTTCCAGTGGAAGATGTATCTGTTACTGAGTCTCATGGTCTTATTTCAAAGTAAGGGATCTTTCTCACCTCCACCCCACACCCCCATTGTTTGTGTTAACAGCTCTCTTTCTTATTTTCTTTCTCTCTATCTTTCTCTCCTTCCTTCATTCTTCACATCCCAGATTGTCCCTGTTCACTGACCTTCTTCTCTCCCGGTCTCTTCCTTCAGGCGCGATCTCAGCGAGGGTCCGCCAGACTCCCACCGCCGTCTCCAGATTTCCTGGGGAGGGAGTGGGACTGGAGTGCCGTGTGGAGGGCCAGAGTAGCGGTTACATGTTCTGGTACAGACAGGACCTGGGGAAGGAGCTGCGGCTGATGTTTTACTCCGCAGTTACACCAAGTGTGAACTCAGAAGGGACGGTGGAGGGTTTCACTGCCAAACGACCGACTGGTTCCCAGTTCAACCTGGAGTCCTCCAGCCTGCAGGAGAATCGCTCGGCGCTGTATTTCTGTGCCTGGAGTCTGCACAGTGACTCAGAGAGATGGAGCAGTTCAACAAAAACACCAACAGAAACACCTGTTTCAGATAAAAGCCTGCAGCTCTGTATCCTGTTGGGTTTATCTACTGCAGTGTGAACATGTCTTCGACATGAAGAAGACACAGAAAGATGTTCAAGGATGATATCAGAACTGAGAGGTTATAATGATCAGGAAAAGACTGAATAGACTGGGGCTCTTTTCTCCAGAAAAGAGAAGGCTGAGGAGTGACCTGATAGAGCTCTTTAAGATTATGAAACGGGTTTTGATCACATTATTGTGGAGAAGATTTTTTCCATTTGCAGGTGAGACCAGAAAAAGGGGGAGGGGTCATCAATATAAGACAGTCACCAATAAATCCAATTTGGAATTCGGGAGAAACATCTTCACCCAGAGAGTGGGGAGAATGTGGAACTCATTACCACAGGCTGAGAGGAATAGGCAAGATGTATTTAAGCTTGGGGGGATGGGGAAGCTGCATCGGACATGAGGGAGAGAGGAACAGAAGGAGATGCGGCTGGGGGCGAGATGAAGAGGGCGTGGAACGATGTTCGTGTGGACCAAAAAGGCCTACATGGACGTGTCTGGCCGAATGGTCTGTTTCTGTGCTGTAAATTCCCTGCAGCTGGAGCGAGGAGCAGGAACACCAACACTGTGGGACTAGTCAGTGGAGCTGGGGAACTGACTCCTGGGTGAGGAGCAGCTTTTCTTTGTGATCCTCATCTAAACCTGTCACAATCTTGCACACCTCTATCAGGTCTCCACTCAATCTCATTTTCTCCAGGTTTTCCAACCTAACCTTGTAACTAAAATCCCCCATCCCTGGAACCATTCTGGTAAATCTCCTCTGCACCCTCTCAAGGAAACTCACCTCCTTCCTAAAGTGTGGTGACCAGAACTGGATGCAATTGTCCAGTTGTGGCCTAACTAGAGCTTTATAAAGATTCAGCATAACTTCCCATATTTTGTAGGCTCTGCCGCTATTTATGAAGCCCAAGATCTCACAGTTTTGCTAATCTCATATGTTTTGCTATTCCCATATTCTTTGCGACTGTTTCGAAGTACAGCCACTGCTGTAATGCAGGAAGTGTGGCAGCCAGTTTCTACAAGGCAAGATCCCACGAACAGACAACGTGCAGAGCCTGCTGAGGTTGTTGTTGAATTTGTTGTTTTTTTCTCCAGCTGAAGTTGTTGTTGACTTTGTTGGTGTTTTTCCTGTTGAAGTTGTTGTTGCATTTGTTGCTTTTTTTCCTGTTGAGGTTGTTGTTGAATTTTTTGGTGTTTTTCCTGTTGAGGTTGTTATTGAAATTGTTGGTGTTTTTCTCCTGCTGAAGTTGTTGTTGAATTTGTTGATGTTTTTCCTGTTGAAGTTGTTGTTGAATTTGATGGTGTTTTCCCTGTTGAGGTTGTTGTTTTGAATTTGTTGTTGTTTTCTCCTGCTGAAGTTATTGTTGAATTTGTTGGTGTTTTTCTTGTTGTTGAATTTGTTGGTGCTTTTCCTCTTGAGGTTGTTGTTGAATTTGTTGGTGTTTTTCTCCTGCTAAAGTTGTTGTTGACTTTGTTGGTGTTTTTCTCCTGTTGAAGTTGTTGTTGATTTTATTCGTACTTTATTTTTCTCCTGTTAAAGTTATTGCTGAGCTTGTTCGTGGGTTATTTTTCTGGTGCAGTTGTTTTTGTATTTTTTCCTGTTTGTCTCCTGCTAAATTTGATGTTGAATCTATTGGTGTTTTTTCTCGATGTTGTTGTTTTTCTCCTGAAGTTATTGTTGAATTTGTTGGTGTTTTTCCTGTTGAGGTTGTTGCTGAATGTTTTGGTGTTTTTCCGTGTTTAACGTGTTTTTAACGTGTTTGACTCCCTGACCACCCGGTGTGATTGTAAATCTGATTGTAAACTGTGTCTTTAAAGTTTTATTGCAGTCTCTGTCTGCTCAACACATCTATGAACGCTGAGTATGACCGTCTCAAGAAGGTTTTGATTTTGCTGGAATGACTTTCCCATCTGATCATGGAAATCCAGTGTTTTTGTTCTGGGAGGGAACACTCACTCTTAAATGATTGCTGAGGGATGGTATCAGAAGGGATGTGACTGTGCATGGTGGGTCTGCCCAGCATTCCCCAAACCTCGTGCTGCTCCATTCTTTTCTGGTCAGTGCTTCCACCCTGGATAATCCAGCTCACTCAAATCCTGACAGAGGAAAATGAGAAATCCTGGCAGCAGGAATGGGCCATTCGGCCCATTCAAGCTTGTTCCGCCATTCAGGGAGATCATGGATCATCTACAACTTATTTCCATTTGCCCATCTGGGTTCCATATCATTTAATACCCTCACCTAACATCAATCTAGCAAGCTCTGCTTTGTAATGTCTGATTAACCCCCCTCACACCCCCATCTGTCGAGCTTTTGAGGGAGAAAATTCCAGATTTCCACTACCAGCTGTGTGAACCAGCGTTTCCTGACATCACTCCTGAACAGCCCCACCCCACCTTGCCCTGGACTCCCCCAGCAGAGGAAATTGTTTCTGTCCATTAACACCATCGAATCCTTTAATCATCCTAAATATTTCAATGAGATCACCCTTTAATCTCCTACACTTAAGAGAATATAACATTAGGCCATGCAAACTGTGAAGCTAATTTAACCCTTTTAGACCTGGTGTCATTACCTCCAAGGCTGAGACATCCTTCCTGAGTTTTGATGCACAGAACTGAACATGGTTTCTCCAGAAGGGGTCTAATCCGAGCTGCATACAACAGTAACACAACATCCAGCGCTTTCTATTCCAGCCCCCTTGAGGGAAAAGGGACAATACTCTTTGTTGTAATAGTTACTTAATGTTTTAATTATTTGACCTGGAAACGAACCTGCAGAAAGGTTATTTCAATGAGCAGGAGGTCGCTCTGTGGAACAGGGTCCCAGGGAGACGCTGGAAGCAGATATTACCTGCACATTAGAGAGATTTCACTCAGGGATACAGTTACAGTGTAAGCTGAGTCATGAGGGGTGGTGAGTGTAACATGTTCAGGAGGAACAGGGGAATTCAACAACTACTTCAGGATGGGGGAAAAGAACAACAAATACAACAACGTCAGGAGCAGAACGACACCAACAAATTCAACAACTTCTTCAGGAGAATTAAAAACAAACATCACAACAACTTCAACAGGAAGATTACACCAACAAATCCAACAACAACTTCAGGAAGCAATCACCAACAAATCCAGCAACATTAGGGGAAGCGGGGAGGAAAAAAACAACTACTATTCTCACAACGTCAGCAGGGGAAACACCTACAACTTCACCAACAACTTTAGGGAAGTACATCAAGCAATGCAGCAGCAACTTCAGCTGGGCAAAGACACCAACAGGTTCAACAACAACTTCAGTGAAAAAAACAACAAATACAGCAACAACTTCAGCAGGGGAAAAACACTAACAAATTGAACAACATCAGAAGGGGGTAAAACACTGACAAATGGGGAAATTGCACAACTTGTTGAGGTTGATGGGAATTCGTTCACAAAAGCTCCGAGTATCTGATCAGACCTGGATGATGTAATTGTTGCAAACAAAGCCCATTTCAGCCTCAATGTGGAAAGGGGAGAGGGAGATTCATAAAAGGGGCTCAAAGATCTTCTACCAGCACGTAAATAGTAAGTGAGTAGTAAGAGGTAAAGAGGGGTCAAGTAAGGACGGAGAGAGTAATATGTGCTTTGAGGCACAGGGCAAAGCTAATATACTTAATGAGAACTTTGTATCAGTGTTCCCGAAGGAACTGGAGGCTGAAAATTATCTATAGAAGCAGAGAGAGTAGAGGCAATGGATAGGATAACAATTGAGAGCTGGTACTAAAAGGGCTGGCTATGCTTTGGGTGGATAAGTCACCTGGTTCAGATAACTTGCATCACAGGTTGTGAAAGGAAGTGGAGGGTAGAGATAGAAGAAGGGCTTGCCGTCATCTTCAAATCTTCCCTGGTTATGGGGGAGGTGCCAGAGACGACAGAGTGGCAAACCCTTATTGAAGAAAGGGTGTAAGGACAGTCCGAGCAACTACAGGCCACTTAGTTTAACATCAGTGATGGGTTTGGTTCTAGAAACAATAATCAGAGAAAAATCAATAGACGGTTGGAGAGGTTCGAGTTTAATTAAGGGTAGCCAGCATGGATTTTCAAAAGGCTGAACATTATTGACTAATCTAATTGAATTCTTTGATGAAGCAACAGAGAAGGTCGATGGAGTGAATGTGGTGGATGTTGTTTATGTGGATTTTAAGAAAGCGTTTGACAAGGTACCCCATAAAATGCTGGTTAACACAACTGAGGCTCATGGATGAGAGGGTCAGTGTTCATTTGGGTGAAAAAGTGCCGTCAGGACAGGAAACAGCGAATCGTAGTAAATGGTTGCTTTTTTGACTGAGGGATGGTAGTCACTGGTGTTCCCCCATGGGTCAGTGCTGGGACCACTGCTTTTTCTGCAACATATAAATGACTTGGATCTTGAAATACAGAGCAGAATCTCAAAATTTGCTCTCCACACCAAACCTGGAGGTGCAGCAAACAGTGAAGATGATATGAACTGCCTGGATCAGGTCATAGATAGACGAGCAGAATGGGCAGAAAGGTGACCAATGGAATTTCATTCTGACAAGTGTGAGGTGATGCATTTTAGCAGAAGGAATAGGGAGAGACAATATATACTTAATGGCACAGTTGTAAAGAGTGTGCAGGGACAGAGGGACCTGGGGGTGTATGTGCACACATCTTTGAAAATGGCAGGACATAGTGAGAGCTTGGTTAGGAAAGCATGTGGGATCTTGGGCTTCATAAATAAAGGCATTGGGTACAGATAACTCAGACAAGGAAAACTGGTTCCCATTAACTAATGGTACAATAAGGAGGTTGAAGGTTTGGGTTAGAGATGCAGGGAATATAAGGAAGAATTTTATTTGCACTAAGGGTGTTAATGACCTGGAACTCACTGCCCACAGGATGGTGGAAGCGAAGATGATCAATGACTTCAAGAGATAGTCGGATAGCCACCTGAGAGAAATAGACTTACAGGGCTACAGGGATCGAGCCAGGGGAGTGCACTGATTGCACAGCACCGTGGAGAGCCAGCATGGACCCGATGTTCCGAATGGCCTTCTTCAGTGCCGTAAATGACTCGATGACTCCTTCAAAAGAAGCAACCCTTGACTCCTCTGTCCTTACAAAATACTGACCCATCTCCAACCTCCCTTTCCTCTCCGAAATCCTGGAACAAGCTGTGCCCAGCTTTCCCAGAATTCCATGTTTGAATCCATCAGCCCCTAGCTATGGTTCTGATATTAATCCCAGCCATATCAGTAATGGGTCAGTATTTGACAATAGCCTATCAATAACTCCCTCAGATATACAGATTAATGCTTCGAGAAATACACCCTTGGCAATGTTTGACTTGAAATTTAAATACAGAGCCCATCGCAGTCCCATCATTGTCCCAATGTTAGGGTGTGACCAGCAGTCAGTCTCTGGTCCATTGATAGCTGGGCAGAGGCTTCACAATGTCACATTTCCTGGTTACACAGCGACTCTCACTGCTCTCTCCCTCTCTCTCTCTCTCCCTCTCTGGCTGTCTTCACTCTTGTTTGCCTATGTACCTGAATATGTACCGGTGCCTTTTCGGGAGATCCTATCTGTGCCTCTGATCTAAACAGTCCATTGTCCTCAGTCTGTGAGACTCATCTGACTGGCACGACATCAGTACTGGGTCATATTGTGGCAATGTGCTCTGTATCCTCTCAGATTAATGGACACTGAGTATCCGACAGAAAATATTCACAGGATAAATACCTCCCATATCAGTAATGTGTCAGTTTTGAGCAATAGGCTGTGTATATTAGAACATAAATGGACACTGAGTGTCCCAGACAGATCATTCTCACGATAAAGTGCTTCAATATGTCAGCAACCGTCCAGGACCCCAAACTCTCCTTCCAGGTGAAACAGCGATTCACTTGGACTTTCAATATCAAATAGAAAGAGGGAGTTATTGACAGGCTATTTTATATCGTCCCTCACGACCACCTGCCAAAGTGCGTCACAGCCAATGAAATGCTTGTTTTGCTGCAGTGTAGTCACTGTTGTAATGTAAGAATCATGGCAGCTGATTTGTGCACAGCAAGCTCCCACAAACAGCAATGTGAGAATGACCAGGTAATCTATTTTAATGACGTTGATGGAGGGATAATTATTGGCCAGGACACCAAGGAGAACTCCCCTGCTGTTCTTCAAAATAGTCCAATGGGATCGTTTATATCCACGGGAGTAAGAGGATGGAGTCTCTGTTTAATGTGACATCTGAAAGAGGGCATCCTGACAGTGCAGCACTCACTCAGTACAGACCCTCTGACAGTGCAGCACTCCCTCAGTACTGCCCCTCTGAAAGTGCAGCGCTCCCTCAGTACTGACGCTCCGACAATGTAACATTCCCTCAGTACTGACCTTCCAACAGTGCAGCACTCCCTCAGTACTGAAAATAACTTTCCTTTCAGTGCAGCAGCTTTTTCGGGAGCAGAGTGTGAGCGAGTGAGCAGCTGGGAAAGTCAGTTTGAAAGTAAATTTAATTTCCTTTTGTTTTTCGGCGGAGGCCGGGGGCTGCTGGGTAAGTAAAACACTATATATTTGGGCGGTTTAAAATAACTTTCCTTTCAGTGCAGCAGCTTTTTCGGGAGCAGAGTGTGAGCGAGTGAGCAGCTGGGAAAGTCAGTTTGAAAGTAAATTTAAAATCCTTTTGTTTTTCGGCGGAGGCCAGGGGCTGCTGGGTAAGTAAAACACTATATATTTGGGCGGTTTAAAATAACTTTCCTTTCAGTGCAGCAGCTTTTTCGGGAGCAGAGTGTGAGCGAGTGAGCAGCTGGGAAAGTCAGTTTGAAAGTAAATTTAATTTCCTTTTGTTTTTCGGCGGAGGCCAGGGGGCTGCTGGGTAAGTAAAACACTATATAATTGGGCGGTTTAAAATAACTTTCCTTTCAGTGCAGCAGCTTTTTCGGGAGCAGAGTGTGAGCGAGTGAGCAGCTGGGAAAGTCAGTTTGAAAGTAAATTTAAAATCCTTTTGTTTTTCGGCGGAGGCCAGGGGGCTGCTGGGTAAGTAAAACACTATATATTTGGGCGGTTTAAAATAACTTTCCTTTCAGTGTAGCAGCTTTTTCGGGAGCAGAGTGTGAGCGAGTGAGCAGCTGGGAAAGTCAGTTTGAAAGTAAATTTAAAATCCTTTTGTTTTTCGGCGGAGGCCGGGGGCTGCTGGGTAAGTAAAACACTATATATTTGGGCGGTTTAAAATAACTTTCCTTTCAGTGCAGCAGCTTTTTCGGGAGCAGAGTGTGAGCGAGTGAGCAGCTGGGAAAGTCAGTTTGAAAGTAAATTTAATTTCCTTTTGTTTTTCCGCGGAGGCCAGGGGGCTGCTGGGTAAGTAAAACACTATATATTTGGGCGGTTTCTGAACCCGAGATACCACACTTGTAGTGTCTCCCACCCGCCCTCCTCCTCTAACCAAAAAAAAAGGACTCGGTGGGGTGTTTATAAGGTAAGGCTTTTTCGATTTCTCTGGTTTTATTGTGATTGGTAAAAACTTTTCGTTCCTTTTTCATTTAACTAAGTTTAAACTTAAGATTAAAAATGGCAGGAGATCTCAGACCCGTATCATGCTCCTCTTGCTCAATGTGGGAGCTCAGGGACATGGCTGATGACCCTGACTCCTTCACGTGCAGGAAGTGTGTCCAGCTGCAGCTCTTGTTAGACCGCATGACGGCTCTCGAGCTGCGGATGGACTCACTTTGGAGCATGCGCGATGCTGAGGAGGTCGTGGATAGCACGTTTAGTGAATTGGTCACACCGCAGATTAGGATTGCTGAGGGAGAAAGGGAATGGGTGACCAAAAGGCAGAGAAAGAGCAGGAAGGCAGCTCAGGAGTCCCCTGCGGTCATCTCCCTCCAAAACAAGTATACCGTTTTGGATACTGTTGAGGGAGATGGCTCACCAGGGGAAGGCAGCAGTAGCCAGGTCCATGGCACCGTGGCTGGCTCTGCTGTTCAGAAGGGCGGGAAAAAGAGTGGAAGGGCTATAGTCGTAGGGGATTCGATTGTAAGGGGAGTAGATAGGCGGTTCTGTGGTCGAAAACGAGGCTCCCGAATGGTATGTTGCCTCCCAGGTGCACGGGTCAGGGACGTCTCAGATCGGCTGCAGAACATTCTAAAGGGGGAGGGTGAACAGCCAGTTGTCATTGTGCACATAGGCACTAATGATATAGGTAAAAAACGGGATGAGGTCCTACAAGCAGAGTTTAGGGAGTTAGGAGCCAAGTTAAAAAGTAGGACCTCAGAGGTAGTAATCTCAGGATTACTACCAGTGCCACGTGATCGTCAGAGTAAAAATGAAAGAATAGTCAGGATGAATGCATGGCTTGAGAGATGGTGCAGGAAGGAGGGGTTCAGATTTTTGGGACATTGGGACCAGTTCTGGGGGAGGTGGGACTATTACAAATTGGACGGTCTACACCTGGGCCGGACTGGAACCAATGTCCTTGGAGGTGCTTTTGCTAACGCTGTTGGGGAGGGTTTAAACTAATGTGGCAGGGGGATGGGAACCAATTGAGGTCAGTTGACAGTAAGGAGGTAGTAACAAAAGCCTGTAAGGAACTAGATAATGAAGTCAGTGTGACTAAGGGGAAGAGCAGGCAGGGAGCAGATGATGAATATAAAGGGACTGGTGGTCTGAGGTGCATTTGTTTTAATGCAAGAAGTGTAGTAGGTAAGGCAGATGAACTTAGGGCTTGGATTAGTACCTGGGAGTATGAAGTTATTGCTATTACTGAGACTTGGTTGAGGGAAGGGCATGATTGGCAACTAAATATCCCAGGATATCGATGCTTCAGGCGGGATAGAGAGGGAGGTAAAAGGGGTGGAGGAGTTGCATTACTGGTCAAAGAGGATATCACAGCTGTGCTGAAGGAGGGCACTATGGAGGACTCGAGCAGTGAGGCAATATGGACAGAACTCAGAAATAGGAAGGGTGCGGTAACAATGTTGGGGCTGTACTACAGGCCTCCCAACAGCGAGCGTGAGATAGAGGTACAAATATGTAAACAGATTATGGAAAGATGTAGGAGCAACAGGGTGGTGGTGATAGGAGATTTTAATTTTCCCAACATTGACTGGGATTCACTTAGTGTTAGAGGTCCAGATGGAGCAGAATTTGTAAGGAGCATCCAGGAGGGTTTTCTAGAGCAGTATGTAAATAGTCCAACTCGGGAAGGGGCCATACTGGACCTGGTGTTGGGGAATGAGCCCGGCCAGGTTGTTGAAGTTTCAGTAGGGGACTACTTTGGGAATAGTGATCACAATTCCGTAAGCTTTAAAATACTCATGGACAAAGACGAGAATGGTCCTAAAGGAAGAGTGCTAAATTGGGGGAAGGCCAACTATACCAAAATTCGGCAGGAGCTGGGAAATGTAGATTGGGAGCAGCTGTTTGAAGGTAAATCCACATGTGATATGTGGGAGGCTTTTAAAGAGAGGTTGATTAGCGTGCAGGAGAGACATGTTCCTGTGAAAATGAGGGACAGAAATGGCAAGATTAGGGAACCATGGATGACAGGTGAAATTGTGAGACTAGCTAAGAGGAAAAAGGAAGCATACATAAGGTCTCGGCGGCTGATGAAAGACGAAGCTTTGAAAGAATATCGGGAATGTAGGACCAATCTGAAACGAGGAATTAAGAGGGCTAAAAGGGGTCATGAAATATCTTTAGCAAACAGGGTTAAGGAAAATCCCAAAGCCTTTTATTCATATATAAGGAGAAAGAGGGTAACTAGAGAAAGGATTGGCCCACTAAAGGACAAAGGAGGAATGTTATGCTTGGACTCAGAGAAAATGGGTGAGATTCTAAACGAGTACTTTGCATCGGTATTCACCGAGGAGAGGGACATGACGGATGTTGAGGTTAGGAACAGATGTTTGATTACTCTAGGTCAAGTCGGCATAAGGAGGGAGGAAGTGTTGGGTATTCTAAAGGGCATTAAGGTGGACAAGTCCCCAGGTCCGGATGGGATCTATCCCAGGTTACTGAGGGAAGCGAGAGAGGAAATAGCTGGGGCCTTAACAGATATCTTTGCAGCATCCTTAAACACGGGTGAGGTCCCGGAGGACTGGAGAATTGTTAATATTGTCCCCTTGTTTAAGAAGGGTAGCAGGGATAATCCAGGTAATTATAGACCGGTGAGCCTGACGTCAGTGGTAGGGAAGATGCTGGAGAAGATACTGAGGGATAGGATCTATTCCCATTTGGAAGAAAATGGGCTCATCAGTGATAGGCAACATGGTTTTGTGCAGGGAAGGTCATGTCTTACCAACTTAATAGAATTCTTTGAGGAAGTGACAAAGTTGATTGATGAGGGAAGGGCTGTCGATGACATATACATGGACTTCAGTAAGGCGTTTGATAAGGTTCCCCATGGCAGGCTGATGGAGAAAGTGATAGCTGATGGAGAAAGTGATGGAGAAAGTGAAAGAGAAAGGAATAGCTTGATGGATGTTTAAAATAGAGGCTATTGCCTCTGGATCTCTCCTGATGTTTCCATCTCCATACCTATCTCCTATATGTTTGTGCACACAGCAGTGAAGGATTACATCAAATTCATATATCTTACATTCTCCCTTTCAATCCACCCCAACAATCTCTCTCTCTCTCTCCAACCCTGTCCCTCTCTACTGCCCGCTCTCTGTCTGCATATCTAACCCTCTCTCCCTCTGTCTCACTCCTAGTGTCAGAGAGAGCAGGAGGAAGAGACGGAGAGAGGAAGACAGAGAGAGAATTTAGAAGGAACTGTACTCTGTTCCTAAGCTGAACCTGCACTCGGAGTGTTTGAGGGGCTACATTAATCGGCCGTGTACAGTCCTTTATCTGGCTGTGAAGAAGCAGAGCATGTTCAGGACTCAACGGGTCAAAGGGAACGATTCACTCCTGTCTGCTACGGGAAAGAGAGACTGACCTTAACATCAATGCCGCGTTTGACCGAGTGTGACAGCGAGGAGACCGAGTAAAACTGAAGTCAGTGGGAATCTGCTGGTTGGAATTATACTGAGCACAAAGGAAGATGGTTGTGGTTGTTGGAGGTCAATCATCTCAGTTCCAGGACATCACTGCAGAATAATAGAGACAAGGTAGATGAAAACTTTCTGTCTGCCATAAAAAGTGAAATGGTCAAACAATGTTGTTATTGGAGAGGTCTGGCCTCTATCTGATTCCATTCAGACAGACAGACAGATATCAGTATAAATGAAGACATATATTTGCCTGGGTTAGAGATGGAAGACTGAACATTCCCTTCGGTCTTGTTACTACCTATCAGCAGCTGTGTACAATTTCTAATTGCACTGGTTTGATGTGGGTAATATTTATGTTTGTAAGGATGGGGTGAATCTTATAACAATCTCCCCGAGATGAAGTGGGATTGAGGGATTGGAGTAAAGGTCAGTAACAGTGCAATGCACTTTACACGACTGAGTAACAAACATTGTTGTGTTAAAGTTTAATAAATCACACTTGTGTTGCAAAGAACAAATAAAGAACAAAGAACAAAGAACAGTACAGCACAGGAACAGGCCATTCGGCCCTCCAAGCCTGCGCCGAACTAGATGCCTGCCGAAACTAACATCTTCTGCACTTCCGGGGCCCATATCCCTCTATTCCCTTCCTATTCATATATTTGTCAAGATTTCTCTTAAATGTCACTATCGTATCTGCTTCCACCACCTCCCCTGGCAGCAAGTTCCAGGCACTCACCACCCTCTGCAAAAAATTTGCCTCGCACATCCCCTCTAAACTTTGCCCCTCGCACCTTAAACCTATGTCCCCTAGTAACTGACTCTTCCACCCTGGGAAAAAGCTTCTGACTATCCACTCTGTCCATGCCGCTCATAACTTTGTAAACCTCTATCATGTCGCCCCTCCACCTCCATCGTTCCAGTGAAAATAATCCGAGTTTTTCCAACCTGTCCTCTAGCTAATGCCCTCCAGACCAGGCAACATCCTGGTAAACCTTCTCTGTACCTTCTCCAAAGCCTCCAAGTCCTTCTGGTAGTGTGGCGACCAGAATTTCATTTAGTATTCTCAGTGTGGCCTAACTAAGGTTCTATACAGCTGCAACATGACTTGCCAATTTTTATACTCTATGCCCTGACTGATGAAGGCAAGCATGCCGTCTGCCTTCTTGACTACCTTATCCACCGGCGTTGCCACTTTCAGTGACCTGTGGACCTGTACGCCCAGATCTCTCTGCCTGTCAATACTCCAAAGGGTTCTGCCATTTACTGTATACCTCCCACCTGCATTAGACCTTCCAAAATACATTACCTCACATTTGTCCGGATTAAACTCCATCTGCTATTTCTCCACCCATGTCTGCAACCGATCTATGTCCTGCTGTATCCTTTGACAATCCTCATTATTATCCGCAACTCCACCAACCTTTGTGTCGTCCGCAATTGCTGATATATATTTTTTAATGATATGGATTGTTTTTCTCACAGGATTTTCGATTGTAATTTCCTTTATTTTGGCTGATGTATAGAATATAAGGGCAGGGAGGTTATGCTGGAACTGCATAAAACACTAGTTAGACCACAGCTAGAGAACTGTGTACAGTTCGGGTCAGCACATTACAGGAAGGATGTGATCACACTAGCGAGGGTACAGAGTAGATTTACAAGGGATGTTGTCAGGAATGGAGAATTTTAGCTATGAGGAAAGATTGGACAGGCTGGTGTTGTTTTCTTTGAAACAGAGGAGGCTGAGGGGAGATTTAATGGAGGTGTGTAAAATGATGATGGGCCCAGATTGAGTGGATCGGAAGGACCGATGGAGAATAACCCAAGCTCTCCAATACATCCATATACCTGAAGGAACTGAAATAAAGACAGAGAGAACGAGGGACAGAGAGAGATAGAGGGGGAGAGATATAGAGAGTCTCAGCGACAGAGAGATAGGGCAAGGAGTGATAGGGGGGTAAAGAGAGAGAGAGAAGGAGAGAGAGAAGGAGAGAGAGGGACAGACAAAGAGAAGGAGAGAGGGAGTGACAGAGAGGGAATGATAGCTGGAGGGACAGAGAGAGACACAGAGAGAGAGGCAGAGACAGAGATAGCAGGAGAGAGACGGAAAGACAGAAAGGGAATGACAGATGGAGGGCCATACAGAGAGACAGAGAGAGTGGCAGAGACAAAGATAGAAGGAGAGCGAGCGAGTATCAGGAAGGGAAAGACAAATTGAGGGACAGAGAGAGAGACAGAGAGAGAAGGAGAGAGATGGAGTGACAGGGAGGGAAGGATAGATGGAGGGATAGAGAGACGGAGAGACAGAGAGGGAAAGACAGATGGAGGGACAGAGAGAGAGACAGAGAGAGTGGCAGAGACAGAAATAGAAGGAAAGAGAGGGATTGCCAGGAAGGAAAGGACAGATGGAGAGACAGAGTGAGAGACAGAGAGAGAAGGAGAGAGATGGAGTGACAGGGAGGGAAGGACAGATGGAGGGATAGAGAGAGAGACAGAGAGCGAGACAGAGACAGAGTTAGAAGGAGACAGAGGGAGTGACGGGGTGGTGGAGGGAGACAGATGAAGAGACAGAGAGAGAGAGAAGGAGAGAGATGGAGAGACAGGGAGGCAAAGACAGATGGAGAGACAGAGAATGAGAGGCAGAGATGGAAGGAGAGAGATGGCGTGACAGGCAGGGAAAGACAGATGGAGAGACAGAGAGGAAGACAGAGAGAGAAGGAGAGAGAGGGAGTGTCAGGGAGAGAAAGACAGATGGAGGGACAGAATGTGAGGGAGAGAGATAGAAGGAGAGGGTGGGAGTGACACAGAGGGTAATACAGATGGAGGGACAGAGAGAGAGACAGATATAGAGATAAAAGGAGTGAGAGTGAGTGACAGGGGGTGGGAAAGACAGATGGAGAGACAGAGAGAGAGAGACGGAGAGATGGAGAGAGATGGAGTGACTGGCAGGGAAAGATAGATGGAGCGACAGATAGAAAGACAGAGAGAGAAGGAGAGAGAGGGAGTGTCAGGGAGGGAAGGACATATGGAGG
The DNA here is from genome assembly GCF_036365525.1 of Heterodontus francisci. Lineage (NCBI taxonomy): Eukaryota > Metazoa > Chordata > Chondrichthyes > Heterodontiformes > Heterodontidae > Heterodontus > Heterodontus francisci. Next base: position 1,300,924 of record NW_027140825.1, on the reverse strand, counting down.
GATAGAGTGAGAGACAGAGAGACAAGGAGAGAGAGGGAGTGTCAAAGAGGGAAGGGCAGATGGAGAGACAGAGAGATAGAGACAGTGATGGAAGGAGAGAGAGGGAGGGACAGAGAGGGAAAGACAGATGGAGGGTAAGAGAGAGAGTGAGAGAAATAGAAGGAGAGAGATGGAGTGACAATGAGGGAAGGACAGATGGAGGGACAGAGGGAGAGAGACAGAGATAGAAGGAGAGAGATGGAGTGACGGAGGGGGGGGGGGAGAAGACAGATGGAGGGACAGAGAGAGAGAGAGACAGAGACAGAAGGAGAGATATGGAGAGACAGAGAGGGAAAGAGAGATGGAGAGACAGAGAGTGAGAGGCCGTGATGGAAGGTGAGAGATGCAGTGACAGGCAGGGAAAGACAGATGGAGAGACAGAGAGAAAGACAGAGAGAGAAGGACAGAGAGGGTGTGACAGGGAGGGAAGGACAGATGGAGGGATAGAGAGAGAGAGACAGAGACAGAGTTAGAAGGAGAAAGAGGGAGTGACGAGGTGGGGGGGGAGACAGATGGTGAGACAGTGAGAGAGAGAGAAGGAGAGAGATGGAGAGACAGAGAGGGAAATACAGATGGAGAGACAGAGAGAAAGACAGAGAGAGAAGTACAGAGAGGGAGTGTCAGGGAGAGAAAGACAGATGGAGGGCCAGTGTGTGAGGGAGAGAGATAGAAGGAGAGGGTGGGAGTGACAGAGAGGGTAATACAGATGGAGGGACAGAGAGAGAGACAGAGATAGAGATAAAAGGAGAGAGAGTGAGTGACAGGGGGTGGGAAAGACAGATGGAGAGACAGAGAGAGAGAGACGGAGAGAAGGAGAGAGATGGAGTGAGGGGGAGGGAAGGACAGATGGAGGGACAGAGAGTGAGAGGCAGAGATGGAAGGAGAGAGAGGGAGTGTCAGGGAGAGAAAGACAGATGTAGGGACAGAGTGAGAGAGACGGAGAGAAGGAGAGAGATGGAGTGAGAGGGAGGGAAGGACAGATGGAGGGGCAGAGAGAGAGATACAGAGATAGAAGGAGAGAGAGGGTGGGACTGAGAGGGAAGACAGATGGAGGGACAGAGAGAGAGAGAGATAGATAGATAGAAGGAGAGAGATGGAGTGACAGGGAAGGAAGGACAGATGGAGGGACAGAGAGAGAGAGAGAGAGACAGCGATAGAAGGAGAGAGATGGAGTGACAGTGTGGGAAGGACGATGGAAGGATAGAGTGAGAGACAGAGAGGCAAGGAAAGAGAGGGAGTTTCAGGGAGGGAATGGCAGATGGAGGGATAGAGAGAGAGACAGAGATAGAAGGAGAGAGAGGGAGGGACAGAGAGGGAAAGACAGATGGAGGGAAAGAGAGAGAGATAGAAGGAGAGAGATGGAGTGACAATGAGGGAAGGACAGATGGAGGGACAGAGGGAGAGAGACAGAGATAGAAGGAAAGATATGCAGAGATAGAGAGGGAAAGAGAGTTGGAGAGACAGAGAGTGAGAGGCCGTGATGGAAGGTGAGAGAGGGAGTGACAGGCAGGGAAAGACAGATGGAGAGCCAGAGAGAGAGACAGAGCGAGAAGGAGAGAGAGGGTGTGACAGGGAGGGAAGGATAGATGGAGGGATTGAGAGAGAGAGACAGAGATAGAAGCAGAGAGTGGGTGTGACAGGGAGGGAAAGAGAAGTGGAGGGACAGAGAGATAGACAGGGATAGAGATAGAAGGAGAGAGAGGGTGTGACGCGGAGGGGAAGACAGATGGAGGGATAGAGTGAGAGGCAGAGAGAGAAGGAGAGAGATGATGTGACAGGGAGGGAAGGACAGATGGAGGGATAGAGAGAGAGACAGAGAGCGAGGCAGAGACAGAGTTAGAAAGAGAAAGAGGGGGTGACGGGGTGGGGGGGAGACAGATGAAGAGACAGAGAGAGAGAGAAGGAGAGAGATGGAGAGACAGAGAGGGAAAGACAGATGGAGAGACAGAGAGTGAGAGGCAGAGATGGAAGGAGAGAGAGGGAGTGTCAGGGAGAGAAAGACAGATGGAGGGACAGAGTGTGAGGGAGAGAGATAGAAGAAGAGGGTGGGAGTGACAGAGAGGGTAATATAGATGGAGGGACAGAGAGAGAGACAGAGATAGAGATAAAAGGAGTGAGAGTGAGTGACAGGGGGTGGGGAAGACAGATGGAGAGACAGAGAGAGAGAGACGGAGAGAAGGAGAGAGATGGAGTGAGGGGGAGGGAAGGACAGATGGAGGGACAGAGAGTGAGAGGCAGAGATGGAAGGAGAGAGAGGGAGTGTCAGGGAGGGAAAGACAGATGTAGGGACAGAGTGAGAGAGACGGAGAGAAGGAGAGAGATGGAGTGAGAGGGAGGGAAGGACAGATGGAGGGGCAGAGAGAGAGATACAGAGATAGAAGGAGAGAGAGGGTGGGACTGAGAGGGAAGACAGATGGAGGGACAGAGAGAGAGAGAGATAGATAGATAGAAGGAGAGAGATGGAGTGACAGGGAAGGAAGGACAGATGGAGGGACAGAGAGAGAGAGAGAGAGACAGCGATAGAAGGAGAGAGATGGAGTGACAGTGTGGGAAGGACGATGGAGGGATAGAGTGAGAGACAGAGAGGCAAGGAAAGAGAGGGAGTTTCAGGGAGGGAATGGCAGATGGAGGGATAGAGAGAGAGACAGAGATAGAAGGAGAGAGAGGGAGGGACAGAGAGGGAAAGACAGATGGAGGGAAAGAGAGAGAGATAGAAGGAGAGAGATGGAGTGACAATGAGGGAAGGACAGATGGAGGGACAGAGGGAGAGAGACAGAGATAGAAGGAAAGATATGCAGAGATAGAGAGGGAAAGAGAGTTGGAGAGACAGAGAGTGAGAGGCCGTGATGGAAGGTGAGAGAGGGAGTGACAGGCAGGGAAAGACAGATGGAGAGCCAGAGAGAGAGACAGAGCGAGAAGGAGTGAGAGGGTGTGACAGGGAGGGAAGGATAGATGGAGGGATTGAGAGAGAGAGACAGAGATAGAAGCAGAGAGTGGGTGTGACAGGGAGGGAAAGAGAAGTGGAGGGACAGAGAGATAGACAGGGATAGAGATAGAAGGAGAGAGAGGGTGTGACGCGGAGGGGAAGACAGATGGAGGGATAGAGTGAGAGGCAGAGAGAGAAGGAGAGAGATGGAGTGACAGGGAGGGAAGGACAGATGGAGGGATAGAGAGAGAGACAGAGAGCGAGGCAGAGACAGAGTTAGAAAGAGAAAGAGGGAGTGACGGGGTGGGGGGGGAGACAGATGAAGAGACAGAGAGAGAGAGAAGGAGAGAGATGGAGAGACAGAGAGGGAAAGACAGATGGAGAGACAGAGAGTGAGAGGCAGAGATGGAAGGAGAGAGAGGGAGTGTCAGGGAGAGAAAGACAGATGGAGGGACAGAGTGTGAGGGAGAGAGATAGAAGGAGAGGGTGGGAGTGACAGAGAGGGTAATATAGATGGAGGGACAGAGAGAGAGACAGAGATAGAGATAAAAGGAGTGAGAGTGAGTGACAGGGGGTGGGGAAGACAGATGGAGAGACAGAGAGAGAGAGACGGAGAGAAGGAGAGAGATGGAGTGACTGGGAGGGAAGGACAGATGGAGCGACAGATAGAAAGACAGAGAGAGAAGGAGAGAGAGGGAGTGTCAAAGAGGGAAGGGCAGATGGAGAGACAGAGAGATAGAGACAGTGATAGAAGGAGAGAGAGGGAGGGACAGAGAGGGAAAGACAGATGGAGGGTAAGAGAGGGAGTGAGAGAGATAGAAGGAGAGAGATGTAGTGACAATGAGGGAAGGACAGATGGAGGGACAGAGGGAGAGAGACAGAGATAGAAGCAGAGAGATGGCGTGACGGAGGGGGGGAGAAGACAGATGGAGGGACAGAGAGAGAGAGACAGAGATAGAAGGAGAGATATGGAGAGACAGAGAGTGAGAGGCAGTGATGGAAGGTGAGAGATGGAGTTACAGGCAGGGAAAGACAGATGGAGAGACAGAGAGAAAGACAGAGAGAGAAGGACAGAGAGGGTGTGACAGGGAGGGAAGGGCAGATGGAGGGATTGAGAGAGAGAGACAGAGATAGAAGCAGACAGTGGGAGTGACAGGGCGGGAAAGAGAAGTGGAGGGACAGAGAGAGAGACAGAGATAGAGATAGAAGGAGAGAGAGGGTGTGACGGGGAGGGGAAGACAGATGGAGAGACAGAGAGAGAGAGACAGAGAGAGAAGGAGAGAGGGGGAGTGACAGGGAGGGAAGGACAGATGGTGGGATAGAGAGACGGAGAGACAGAGAGGGAAAGACAGATGGAGGGACAGAGAGAGAGAGACAGAGAGAGTGGCAGAGACAGAGATAGAAGGAAAGAGAGGGATTGCCAGGAAGGAAAGGACAGATGGAGGGACAGAGTGAGAGACAGAGAGAGAAGGAGAGAGATGGAGTGACTGGGAGGGAAGGACAGATGGAGGGACAGAGAGTGAGAGGCAGAGATGAAATGAGAGAGAGGGAGTGACAGGCAGGGAAAGATAGATGGAGCGACAGATAGAAAGACAGAGAGAGAAGGAGAGAGAGGGAGTCACAGAGAGGGAAAGACTGTTGGAGGGACAGAGAGTGAGAGGCAGAGATGGAAGGAGAGAGAGGGAGTGTCAGGGAGAGAAAGACAGATGTAGGGACAGAGTGAGAGAGACGGAGAGAAGGAGAGAGATGGAGTGACAGGGAGGGAAGGACAGATGGAGGGGCAGAGAGAGAGAGATACAGAGATAGAAGGAGAGAGAGGGAGGGACTGAAAGGGAAAGACAGATGGAGGGACAGAGAGAGAGAGAGAGATAGATAGAAGGAGAGAGATGGAGTGACAGGGAGGGAAGGACAGATGGAGGGACAGAGAGAGAGAGAGACAGCGATAGAAGGAGAGAGATGGAGTAACAGGGAGGGAAGGACAGATGGAGGGATGGAGTGAGAGACAGAGATAGATGAGAGAGAGGGTGTGTCTGGGTGGGAAAGACAGATGGAGGGACAGAGTGAGAGACAGAGAGAGAAGGAGAGAGGTGGTGTGTCAGGAAGGGAAAGGCAGATGGAGCGACAGAGTGGGAGACAGAGCGAGAAGGAGAGAGATGGAGTGACAGGGAGGGAAGGACTGATGGAGGGATAGAGAGAGAGAGAGAGAGATAGAAGGGGAGAGAGGTAGTGTCAGGGAGGGAAAGGCAGGTGGAGAGACAGAGAGAGAGAGAAAGACACATGGAAGGAGAGAGAGGGAGTCACAGAGAGGGGAAGACTGTTGGAGGGATAGAGAGAGACAGAGATAGAAGGAGAGAGAGGGAGTGTCAGGGAGGGAAAGACAGATGGAGGGACAGAGAGAGAGGCAGAGAGAGAAGGAGAGAGATGGAGTGACAGGGAGGGAAGGACAGATGGAGGGACAGAGAGAGAGGCAGAGAGAGAAGGAGAGAGATCGGGTGATGGTGGGGGCGGGAGCGGCGAGACTGATGGAGTGACAGAGAGAGAAGGAGAGAGTGGGAGAGACAGAGTGAAAGACAGATGGAGAGAAAGAGAGAGAGAGGCAGAGATGCAAGCAGTGAGGGAGTCACAGGTAGGGAAAGACAGATGGACAGACAGAGAGAGAGACAGAGAAAAAAGGGAGAGAGAGGGAGTGTCAGGGAGGGAAAGACAGATGGCGGGACAGAGAGAGAGGGAGAGATAGAAGGAGAGAGAGGGAGAGACAGAGAGGGAAAGACAGATGGAGGGATAGAGAGAGACAGAGATAGAAGGAGAGAGAGGGAGTGTCAGGGAGGGAAAGACAGATGGAGGGACAGAGAGAGAGACAGAGAGAGAAGAAGAGAGAGGGAGTGTCAGGGAGGGAAAGACAGATGCAGGGACAGAGAGAGAGAGACAGAGAAAAAAGGGAGAGAGAGGGAGTGTCAGGGAGGGAAAGACAGATGGCGGGACAGAGAGAGAGGGAGAGATAGAAGGAGAGAGAGGGAGAGACAGAGAGGGAAAGACAGATGGAGGGATAGAGAGAGACAGAGATAGAAGGAGAGAGAGAGGGAGTGTCAGGGAGGGAAAGACAGATGGAGGGACAGAGAGAGAGACAGAGAGAGAAGGAGAGAGATGGAGTGACAGGGAGGGAAGGACAGATGGAGGGATAGAGAGAGAGACAGAGAGCGAGGCAGAGACAGAGTTAGAAGGAGAAAGAGGGAGTGACGATGTGGGGGGGGAGACAGATGAAGAGACAGAGAGAGAGAGAAGGAGAGAGATGGAGAGACAGAGATGGAAAGACAGATGGAGAGACCGAGAGTGAGAGGCAGAGATGGAATGAGAGAGGGGGTGAGACAGAGAGGGAAATACAGATGGAGGGACAGAGAGAGAGCGATAGATAGAAGGAGAGAGGGGGTGAGACAGAGAGGGAAATACAGATGGAGGGACAGAGAGAGAGCGATAGATAGAAGGAGAGAGTGGGAGAGACAGAGAGGGAAAGACAGATGGAGGGACAGAGAGAGACAGAGATAGAAGGAGAGAGACGGAGTGACAGGGAGGGAAGGACAGATGGAGGGACAGAGAGAGAGAGACAGAGAGAGAAGGAGTGAGGGAGATTGACAGGAATGGAAGGGCAGATGGAGGGATAGAAAGAGAGAGAGGCAGAGATAGAAGGAGAGAGAGGGAGTGACAGAGAGGTAAAGATAGATGGAGGGACTGAGGGATACAGAGAGAGAGGAAGAGACAGAGATAGAAGGAGAGAGAGGGACATAGAGGGAGGGATCAAGAAAGAAGGAAATATGGTTGAAACCATTGCTGTATTGGGAGCGAGGGAGGAAGGGAGAGATGAAAAGAAAGAGAGACGGGGAAACAGAAAGGGAGAAATGGTGTCATAGAGACACAGACAGAGTTATGGACAGAGGCAGTGAAAGAGAGGGAGAGAGGGAGAGACAGAGAGAGAGAAAGAGGGAGAGACAGAGATAGAAGGAGAGAGAGGGAGTGACGGGGAGGGAAAGACAGATGGAGGGGCAGAGAGAGAAGGAGAGAGATGGAGTGACAGGGAGCGAAAGACAGATGGAGGGACAGAGAGAAACAGAGAGGAAGAGGTAGAAATAGAAAGGGAGACAGAGATATGGAGAGGAAGATAAAGAGACAGTGAGAGAGTGAGATAGAGAGAGAGAAAGGCAGAGATGGTGTGAGAGAGACACAAATAGAGTCATGGACAGAAGCACAGAGAGAGAGAGAGTAACAGAGAGAGAGAGAGAGAGTCAGAGAGAGAGAGAGACAGACAGAAAGAGAGAGATAGAGACACAGAAAGAAACAGACAGAAAGGGAGCGTCAGTGAGAGAGATGAGATAGAATGAGAGAGAGGGAGTGACTGGCAGGGAAAGACAAATGGAGCGACATAAAGAAAGACAGAGAGGGAAGGAGAGAGAGGGAGTATCAGGGAGAGAAAGACAGATGGAGGGAAAGAGAGAGAGACAGAGATATAGATAGGAGAGAGAGTGAGTGACGGGGATGGGAAGACAGATGGTGAGACAGAGAGAGAGACAGAGAGAGAAGGAGAGAGAGGGAGAGATGGAGAGGGAAAGATAGATGGAGGGACAGAGAGAGAGAGACACAGAGATAGAAGGAGAGAGATGGAGTGACAGGGAGAGAAGGACAGATGGAGGGATAGAGTGCGAGATAGAGAGACAAGGAGAGAGATGGAGTGACAGGGAGGGAAAGGCAGATGGAGGGATAGAGTGAGAGACAGAGATAGAAGGAGAGAAATGGAGTGTCAGGGAGGGAAGGACAGATGGCGGGACAGAGAGAGAGGGAGAGATAGAAGGAGAGAGGGGGTGAGACAGAGAGGGAAAGACAGATGGAGGGACAGAGAGAGAGCGATAGATAGAAGGAGAGAGTGGGAGAGACAGAGAGTGAAAGACAGATGGAGGGACAGAGAGAGGCAGAGATAGAAAGAGAGAGAGGGAGTGTCAGGGAGGGAAAGACAGATGGAGGGACAGAGAGAGACAGAGATAGAAGGAGAGAGAGGGAGTGTCAGGGAGGGAAAGACAGATGGAGGGACAGAGAGAGAGACAGAGATAGAAGGAGAGAGACGGAGTGACAGGGAGGGAAGGACAGATGGAGGGACAGAGAGAGAGAGTCAGAGAGAGAAGGAGTGAGGGGGATTGACAGGAATGGAAGGGCAGATGGAGGGATAGAAAGAGAGTGAGGCAGAGATAGAAGGAGAGATGGGAGTGACAGAGAGGTAAAGACAGATGGAGGGACTGAGGGATACAGAGAGAGAGGCAGAGGCAGAGATAGAAGGAGAGAGAGGGACAGAGAGGGAGGGGTAAAGAAAGAAGGAAATATGGTTGAAACCATTGCTCTATTGGGAGCGAGGGAGGAAGGGAGAGATGAAAAGAAAGAGAGACGGGGAAACAGAAAGGGAGAAATGGTGTCATAGAGACACAGACAGAGTTATGGACAGAGGCAGTGAAAGAGAGGGAGAGAGGGAGAGACAGAGAGAGAGGGAGAGACAGAAACAGAAGGAAAGGGAGTGACAGGGAGGGAAAGACAGATGGAGGGACAGAGAGAGAAGGAGAGAGATGGAGTGACAGGGAGGGAAAGACAGATGGAGGGACAGAGAGAGAGAGACTGAGAGGAAGCGGTAGAAATAGAGAGGGAGACAGAGATACTGAGAGGAAGATACAGAGACAGTGAGAGAGAGAGATACAGAGAGAGAATGGCAGAGATGGTGCGAGAGAGACACAAATAGAGTCATGGACAGAAGCAAAGAGCGAAAGAGTAACAGAGAATGAAAGAGAGAGAGAGAGAGAGAGTCAGAGAGAGAGAGAAAGACAGAAAGAGAGAGATAGAGACACAGAAAGAAACAGAGAGAAAGGGAGCGTCAGTGAGAGAGAGAGACAGAGACAGTGATAGCGAAAGACAACGACAGAGAGAGATGGGGAGAAAGAGTTGTAGGGGAAGAGAGAGAGATAGAGGGGGAAGAGAGATATAGAGGGGGCAGAGAGAGATAGAGGGGGAAGAGAGTGATGGGGGAGAGAGAGAGGGGGGAGAGAGAGAGGGGGAGAGAGAGAGGGGAGAGAGAGAGGGGGAGGGGATGAAAGAGAGGGGAGAGGGAGAGAGAGGGGGTGAGAGGGAGTGAGAGGGGGTGAGAGAGGGGTGAGAAGGGGTGAGAGGGGGAGAGGGCGAGAGAGGGGGAGAGGGCGAGAGAGGGGGAGAGGGCGGGAGAGGGGGCGAGGGAGAGAAAGGGGAGAGAGAGAGAAAGGGGGAGAGAGAGAGAAAGGGGAGAGAGAGGGGGGAGTGGGAGAGAGAGGGGGAGGGAGAGAGGGGGAGGGAGAAAGAGGGGAGAGGGAGAGAGAGTGGGGAGAAAGAGCTAGAGGGGGAGAGGGAGATAGTGGGGTAGATAGAGGGGGGAGAGGGAGAAATGGGGAGAGAGAGAGAAAGGGGAGAGAGAGGGGGGAGTTGGAGAGAGAGGGGGAGGGAGAGAGAGGGGGAGGGAGAGAGAGGGGGAGGGAGAAAGAGGGGGAGAGGGAGAGAGAGTGGGGAGAAAGAGTTAGAGGGGGAGAGGGAGATAGAGGGGTAGATAGAGGGGGAGAGGCAGAGAGAGCGGGAGAGGGAGATAGAGGGGGAGAGTGAGATGGATGGGCCGAGGGAGATCGAGGGGGGAGAGGGAGATCGAGGGGGGAGAGGGAAATCGAGGGGGGAGAGGGAGATTGAGGGGAGAGAGGGAGATCAAGGGGGAGAGGGAGATCAAGAGGGAGAGGGAGATAGAGGGGAGAGGGCGATAGAGGGGGGCGAGGGAGATAGAGGGGGAGAGGGAGATAGAGGGGGAGAGAGAGATGGGGAAGGGGGTGGTGAACCTGTGGAATTCTCTGCCGCAGAAGGCAGTGGAGGCCAAGTCATTAAAGATATTCAAGGAGGGAAGAGATATATTTCTTAGTGTCAAAGGGATCAAGGGCTATGGGGAGAAAGTAGGAACAGGGTACTGAATTAGCCCATTGGTCATGATCTTTATTGAATGGCAGAGCAGACCCGAGGGGCCGAATGGCCTGCTCCTGCTCCTATTTTCTATGTTTCTATGAGAAGGGCAGACTGAGAGAGGGAGAGATCGAGAGAGAAGGAGAAACGGAGAGAGAAGGAGAGATAGAGATGCAGAGAGGTGACCCTGAGATTCTCTCTCTCACACACACAAACATGTAGACACACACAGACACACACAGAGACTGACAGACACACACACACACACACACACAAATTTTACAATCCACACTGATGACACTAACAATGGCCAACAGAACCTCTGTAACAATCCCCTGTGTCTGCCCAGTCCTGTGAGAGACACAGAGAGAGATAGGGAGTGACGGTAAGTGACAGTGGAAGAAGGAGGACAAAACAGCTTGTAGGAGAAACCTTACATTTATTTGTGTTCAACAGATTTTATTAAAAGTTGAAGGGACTGGACACTGAAAAAGGTTTCAGCACACAAAAAAACCCTGAGGGTCCCATTTGCACTTGTTCCATCCAGCCCTGTCTGTGAGGTTTGCTGATGTTTTGGGCAATGCTTCGTGAACTTAGAGAAAAAAGATGCACGATGCCCATTTTAATTCATTTTACTGTAGTTCTGAAGTTAGCTTTCTCTCTGTCTCCACATTCTTTCCCTGTGTCTCTATCTCCCGCCATGTTTTCTCTTCTCTGACTCTGTTTCACACTCGCCTTCTCCATTTAAAGCTTTAACAAATAAAAAAACATGCCACACACAGCAATGCGATTTGTCGTGATTTGAAATAGTGAGACGGAATCAGCAGCTTGTTCCCAGTTTCAGGAGGGATTCGCTCTTTCTGGGGACTGAAATCTGGCTATTATCACATTGCTGCTTGTGGGATCGTGCTGTGCATCTAGTGGCCTGCAGCATTTCTTCCATGACAACAGTTTCAAATTCAGCTTCCTGAGGGTCTGAGTGTGGATTTATCTGTGTTTTTAGAAGAATTTTACAATAATTGCAAGAGCTGAACGTGAAGCTGTATAAAGACTTGGCATTAGTTTAACGATGGAGTTTAGCATTTTCTGAGGACTGTGATGGGATATTTGGCTATGATCACATTGTGGGATCCTGCTGTGCATACATTCCCTGAATCAATTCCTGCATCCAACACTGAGGCAGAAACAGATGGAGAGAAAAAGAGAGAGAGTGAGAAACAGCTGGAGGTGGCAGGTTAAACAGAGAGAGAGAGAGACAGGCAGAGTGTGGGTGAGGGAGGGAAGGCAGAGAAAGATGGAGAAAGACAGAGAGAGGGCGAGAGAGAGAGAAATCCACACTCAAAAGCTTGGTACACTGAATATTGAAGTGTCAACATTGCTGGGATCTTGCTGTGCACTAAAAACAGATTATCTGCATATTTGCATTATCTGAAGGCCTGGAATTAAAGTCCTGAGCTTGAAGCCAGTACAATTCCGGAGTAATGATGGTGTTTTGGGCAGTGCCCTGAATTTGAGGGTGAAATGAAATTGTGGGATCTTGGTGAAATTGTGAGACTAGCTAAGAGGAAAAAGGAAGCACACATAAGGTCTAGGCGGCTGAAGAAAGCCGAAGCTTTGAAAGAATATCGGGATTGTAGGCACAATCTGAAACGAGGAATTAAGAGGGCTGAAAGGGGTCATGAAATAGCTTTAGCAAACAGGGTTAAGGAAAATCCCAAAGCCTTTTATTCATATATAAGGAGCAAGAGGGTAACTAGAGAAAGGATTGGCCCACTCAAGGACAAAGGAGGAAAGTTATGCTTGGACTCAGAGAAAATGGGTGAGATTCGAAACGAGTACTTTGCATCGGTATTCACCGAGGAGAGGGACATGAGGGATGTTGAGGTTAGGGACAAATGTTTGATTACTCTAGGTCAAGTCGGCATAAGGAGGTAGGAAGTGTTGGGTATTCTGAAAGGCATTAAGGTGGACAAGTCCCCAGGTCCGGATGGGATCTATCCCAGGTTACTGTGGGAAGCCAGAGAGGAAATAGTTGGGGCCTTAACAGATATCTTTGCAGCATCGTTAAACACGGGTGAGGTCCCGGAGGACTGGAGAATTGCTAATGTTGTCCCCTTGTTTAAGAAGGGTAGCAGGGATAATCCAGGTAATTATAGACCGGTGAGCCTGACGTCAGTGGTAGGGAAGCTGCTGGAGAAGATACTGAGGGATAGGATCTATTCCCATCTGGAAGAAAATGGGCTCATCAGTGATAGGCAACATGGTTCTGTGCAGGGAAGGTCATGTCTTACCAACTTAATAGAATTCTTTGAGGAAGTGGCAAAGTTGATTGATGAGGGAAGGGCTGTAGATGTCATATACATGGACTTCAGTAAGGCGTTTGATAAGGTTCCCCATGGTAGGCTGATGGAGAAAGTGAAGGCGCTTGGGGTCCAAGGTGTGCTAGCTAGATGGATAAAGAACTGGCTGGGCAACAGGAGACAGAGAGTAGCAGTGGAAGGGAGTTTCTCAAAATGGAGACGTGTGACCAGTGGTGTTCCACAGGGATCCGTGCTGGGACCACTGTTGTTTGTGATATACATAAATGATTTGGAGGAAAGTATAGGTGGACTGATTAGCAAGTTTGCAGACGACACTAAGATTGGTGGAGTAGCAGATAGTGAAGGGGACTGTCAGAGAATACAGCAGAATATAGATAGACTGGAGAGTTGGGCAGAGAAATGGCAGATGGAGTTCAATCAGGGCAAATGCGAGGTGATGCATTTTGGAAGATCCAATTCAAGAGTGAACTATACAGTAAATGGAAATGTCCTGGGGAAAATTGATGTCCAGAGAGATTTGGGTGTTCAGGTCCATTGTTCCCTGAAGGTGGCAACGCAGGTCAATAGAGTGGTCAAGAAGGCATACGGCATGCTTTCCTTCATCGGACGGGGTATTGAGTACAAGAGTTGGCAGGTCATGTTACAGTTGTATAGGACTTTGGTTCGGCCACATTTGGAATACTGCGTGCAGTTCTGGTCGCCACATTACCAAAAGGATGTGGATGCTTTGGAGAGGGTGCAGAGGAGGTTCACCAGGATGTTGCCTGGTATGGAGGGCGCTAGCTATGAAGAGAGGTTGAGTAGATTAGGATTATTTTCATTAGAAAGACGGAGGTTGAGGGGGGACCTGATTGAGGTGTACAAAATCATGAGAGGTATAGACAGAGTGGATAGCAAGAAGCTTTTTCCCAGAGTGGGGGATTCAATTACAAGGGGACATGAGTTCAAAGTGAAAGGGGAAAAGTTTAGGGGGGATATGCGTGGAAAGTTATTTACGCAGAGGGTGGTGGGTGCATGGAACGCATTACCAGCGGAGGTGGTAGACGCAGGCACGATAGCGTCTTTTAAGATGTATCTAGACAGATACATGAATGGGCAGGAAGTAAAGAGATACAGACCCTTAGAAAATAGGCGACAGGTTTAGATAGAGGATTTGTATCGGCGTAGGCTTGGAGGGCCGAAGGGCCTGTTCCTGTGCTGTAATTTTCTTTGTTCTTTGTTCTTTGTTCTTGCTGTGACCAAATGGCATGCAGTGTTTCCAACATTGCAACAGTGACGACCACTTTAACAATCAATTCACTGAGTGTCAAATGTTCCCGATTCATTTCAGTTCATTTTACTGAAGTTCTGAGTTTCGATTTGTCTCTCTGTCTCACTCCAGCTTTCTTTCCCTCTGTCTCTCTAATTAAACCTTTAATAGTTAAAAACACACACAGCAGGGTGATTTGTTGTTGGTTTAAATGGTGAGACAGAAGTATTTCATAACTATTTTCAGTCAACACTACATATGAGATAGAGGGACAAAAACAGATATGGACAGAGAAAGAGAAGGAGAGACAGGGGACGAATGGGATAGGAACAGAGAGAGATACAGAGACAGTGGAGATAGAGATAATGAGACAGACAGACACACACACACACACAGGTGGAAGTTGCTGTCACAATCCTTTTATCCTTTGGTTTATTAACTGTGATTTGTTTGTATTTGGGTGTTGCTGAGAGAGTGTCTGTGTAACCGAGGGCAATTCCTGGGCTCTTGCTGTGCTATTTTGTTTAACAATGTATTTTAATCAATTTTCTCTCTCTCCGTCTTGCCTTAGGAATTTTCATTCTGAAAACTGCATGGTGAAGATGAAAAGAGGGAAAGTTTGGGACGAGGAATCCTTGGACAGGAGCTTCCTCCTGAGGGGACGGACTGAGGCCTTGTCCACAGGCTGCACCCAAAGGGCCCACGTGAGTTGTGTCTGTTTATTAGGCCGTGGTTTAATTTCATGTCTGGGGTCCTGGGCTAACCAGTTCCTGTCGGATTGGGGCCCTGCTGTTTTAAATAGGTTGAAAGCCTGGGGTTAAAGGAGCAGCCTTGGTGCAAAACCTTGGTTGAAGTGGCACCATTGCTGGGATCTTGCTGTGCACAGCTTGCCGGCTGTTATCACACTGCTGCTTGTGGGATCTTGCTGTGTACCAATGGCCTGCAGCATTTCCAACATTGCAACAGTGACGAGCACTTTAAAAATTAATTCATTGAGTGTCAAATACTTCTGTGAATCAGCAATGAAATGGCTGAAATGTGAAGGTTTGGAAAGGCTTGTTCTCATTCCCGAATAATGCTGGTGTCTTAGGCTGTGGGCTGAATTTGACAGTGAAATGAATCACCTGGCAGAGTTTCAGGGATGGGAATGTGGATTTCTCTCTCTATCCTTCTATGGGAGAGAGGATGGGGGTCACCAGTGTTTGTGTGTTTTTACAATGAGGCAGAAACAGATGTAGAGAGACACACAGAGAAATAGAGAGAGAGAGAGAGAGAGAGAGGGAGGGAGAGACAGCAGGAAATGACAGGGTAAACACATCCACACTTCCCAGTCTCTGGCTCTGTGTCGGGGATGTGTTAGTAAGATGGGGAGTCACTGGGAGATTGTTTTCTGTCAGTGAGTGAGAGAAAGAGCCCTGGGCTCTCGCTGTGTTTTATTTCTGTTCAAAAATGCTTTGCTTTATTTGAATCTAATTTATTTCTTATTCCCAAGGAGAATCTTTTCGGAAGCTGCAGCTGTGATGATGCAAAGGTAGAATCTTTAGGCCACGTGGAATTCTCAGACAAGAGCTTTAACCAGGGAGGGAAAATAATAATAAATATATATTTGTCATTGTCAAGTTCATTTCTAAATACAAAAAAGAAGACTGTGTGTGATTTCGGGGCTGATAGAAAAACAAAGTGCTGGAAATGCTCAGTATTTCCAGCACGGTTTTTATTTCAAATTGCCAGCATCTGCAGTATTTTGATTTTGTGTTTTCGGGGGTCTGTGGCTTTTCTCCCAATAGGGAGGGGGCTGGAGGGCGCTCCCGAAGGGAATAGTTTGGGAAGCGCTGCTCCAGAACAGTCAATGTAATCCCGTAGATTTCCCTTTCTCCATCTCTTGCTGCAACATGTTCCCTGCACCTTCCTCCTTGTTCCTAGTTCTTTTTCTTCACATCTTTAAATCTCTATCTCTATCTCTCAACATCCTTTCTTTCTCTGCCCCTCGCTAGAGTCTCACAGGTTTCCATTGTCACTCTCTTTCTGCGATTCTCTGCTTCTTTATCTGTCTCTCTCTCTCTTCTCCCACTCACTTCCAAATCCCTGAATCTTTCCATCTCTGCTCCTCCTTTCCTGCAAGATTATCTCTGCATTTCCCCCATCCCGGGACACCCCTCTCTTATCTGGAAACGCGTCTTACTTTGTATCTCTGCCCCTCCACTTCTTTCTGTCTCTGCATCTCTCTTTGTCTGCGATCTTTCTCAATATCTACATCTCTGTGTATGTCTCCATTTCTCTCTCTCTCTGCCCTTCTCGGTATTTCTGTCCCTCTGTTCTCAGTTTCTCTCACTGGTTTCGGACTCCAGCTCCATTTCCATTTATTTCTCTCTCTTTCTGTTCTGTCCTAATCCTGGGATCTGTTTTCTGTGTCACTCTCCCTCTGTCTGGGGGTGGATTTGAACTCGCTGCCTTGGTGTTGTACAGGGTGATTGTGAAGTGGGATCCTGCTTTCCATCTCTGCCCAGTTTTGCTCCCATTGATGTAAAAACAGGGGGGAGGAGCTGAACGGACAGCCGATTCACAACCACCCTCCTCCCCTCCATCCTGGTTTGCACCATTGGCACCAAGTCCGAGTCCAGCCCAGTGTTTCTTTGACTCTCTGTGTATCTGCTCCCTGACTGTCTCTGCCTGTCTCCTTGTGGCTCAATGGGGGAAGGGACAGATCAGCCATGATCTAACATGGGTGGGCAGGCTCAAAAGGCTGAATGGCCTCCTCCCGTCCCTGTGCCAGTCAGTGTGTGAGTGTTTGTGTGTGTCTCCCTCTGTTTGATTCCCTGAAGCCGATGGGGAGAACAGGTGAAACACCTTTCTGCAGAGAGGGATGTGTCTGGAGCTGGGATCTTCCTGTGCATTAAAGGCTCAGAATGCCAGTTAGCCTCTGAAGGTCCTTGCTCTATGCCCGGCCCAGTGTTTGGCCTGACATGAGTTAAAGGTGCCGGTGCTCTGGGAGCCTGTTGATGGAATTCCACTGGCTTATCCAGATCAGGAATTAAAGTGAACGAAGGGTTGTCGGGAGACGGAGCCAAACCGAGGTAAGTGATGGAGGTGGGAATAACACGGGGGGGGGGGGTGGAGGGGTGCGGGGAGGGGGCTGTTCACGGGGGAGATGATACAGTGTGGGATTAAATAAAGGGGTTGCTTTTACACGACAGGGAGGGTATTCAGAAAGGGGAAGTGTTTACAGTGGAGGGTAGGGGGCAGAATTAGATTACGGTCAGTTAATGGGGGTATTTGGATGGGAGTCTGCTCCTGGGGGTATTTAGATGGGGGTCTGTTCACAGAAGGGGGCAGTATTTAGATGGGGGTCTGTTGCGGACGGGTATAGAGATGGGAGTTTGTTCCCGGGAGGTATTTAGATGGGTGTTTGTTCCGGGGGCTATTCAGATGGGAAATTTTTCCCGGGGTGTATTCAGATAGGGGTTTGTTCCTGGTGGGGGTATTTAGATGGGAGTTTGTTCCTGGGGGGGTATTTAGATGGGGGTCTGGTCCTGAGGGGGGGTTTATTCAGATGGAAGCAAGTTACTGGGGGGTATTTAGATGGGAGTATGTTCACGGGTGGGAGGTATTTAAATGGGAGCTTGTTCTCGGGGTGTATTTAGATGGGAGTCTGTTCCTGGGGGGTACTTAGATGGGAGTCTGTTCCCGGGGGGTATTTCGATGGGAGTCTGTCTGGGGGGGGGGTGTGGTATTTTGATGGGGGTCTGTTCGCGGGGGGATATTTAGATGGGAGTCTGTCTGGGGGTATTTCGATGGGTTGTCTTGTAACAGAGGGAAGGGGATAATTAGATGGGTTCTGTTGATAATGAGGGTATTAGATGGGGGTCAGTTAACAGGAGATATCAGATCGGGGTCTGCAGACGAGGATTATTTAGATTGGGGGGGGTCTGTGCAAGGGGGAGATGTTTTCTGGGGGGGGGAAGTATTGCAGGGAAAAAGATTTGCTTGGTGCACAAAAATTGCAGGGGGTGGATAAATTGAGGGGTGGATAAATTGATGGGGTGGATAGGGTCAGAAAAAGACAGAAAAAGTCAGAAAGAGAGAGAGAAATGATAGAAAGAGAAATAGAGAAGACAGAAAGATACAAAGAAAGAGAGAGAAAAAGAAGGAGAGAAAAGATAGAAAGAGACAGAGAAAAGATAGAAGTAGACAAGAAAGAGAGAGACAAGGTGAGAGTAAAAGAAAGAGAGAAAAGATAGAAAGAGAAAGAGAGAAGATAGAAATAGAAAGAGAGAAGATAGAAAAGAAAGAAAGACACAGAAACAGAAAAGAGAGAGAAACTCAGAGAAATAGAGAAAAGACAGAGAGACAGAAATAGAGAAAAGACAGAAAAAGTCAGAAATAGAGAATTGAAGGAAAGTCAGAATAAGAAAAAGGACAGAAAGAGAAAGAAAAAGAGGAGGGGAAAAAGTGGAGGGAAAGAACAAAGACTCAAAGAAATTGCAGGCACCAAAGAGACAGACAGAAAGCCAATGAGAAAGACACAGAGAATCACAGAGAGATTGAAAGAGATGACAGAGAAAGCCATTGAGACAGAAAGACGCACAATCACTCAGAGAGAGAGAGAAACACAAAGTGAGGGAGAGAGAGAGAGATGGAGGAACACAGAGAGGGAGAAATACAGAGAGCAGAGATTGAGGAACAGAGAGAGAGAGAGTAACAGAGTCAGAAATACAAAGTGAGGGAGAGATTGAGAAATAGAGAGAATGAGAGAGAGATTTAGTGCGAGAGAGAGAGTGATTGAGTGCGAGAGAGAGAGAGACATTGAGTGCGAGAGAGAGAGAGGGAGAGATTGAGTGCGAGAGAGAGAGAGACTTCAGTGTGAGAGAGAGAGAGATTCCAGTGCGAGAGAGAGAGAGATTTCAGTGCGAGAGAGAGATTTCAGTGCGAGAGACAGAGATTTCAGTGCGAGAGAGAGAGAGTTCAGTGAGAGAGAGAGAGATTTCAGTGAGAGAGAGAATTCAGTGAGAGACAGAATTCAGTGAGAGAGAGATTCAGTGAGATTCAGAGAGAGAGATTCAGTGAGAGAGATATTGAGTGAGAGAGAGATTGAGTGAGAGAGAGATTGAGTGAGAGAGAGATTGAGAGAGCGAGAGATTGAGTGAGAGAGAGATTGAGTGAGAGAGATTGAGTGAGAGAGAGATTCAGTGAGAGGGAGATTCAGTGAGAGAGAGATTCAGTGAGAGAGAGATTGAGTGACAGAGAGAATTCAGTGAGAGAGAGAATTCAGTGAGAGAGAGAAATCAGTGAGAGAGAGAAATCAGTGAGAGGGAGATTGACTGAGGGAGACTGAGTGAGAGAGAGAATTCAGTGAGAGGGAGATTCAGTGATAGGGAGATTCAGTGAGAGAGACTGAGTGAAAGAAACTGAGTCAGAAGGAGGGAGAAAGGGAGAGAGAGACAATAAAGATGTGATACACACCATCCCACACCGTCTGCGTTCCATCGTTGGACTCTAACACCATCTCTCCATCAACTCATCCATGGGGAAAGGATCCTGGAGAGGGGCATTGGGGTGGGATTTGGAGATAAGCGTCAGGACTGGGACAGAGAGAGCAGGGGAATCAGACTGGACATTCACACACACACATACACTGTAATCAGCTTGCAATTCACCTGGGCACAGAGACACAGAGACTGAAACACAGAAACTCTCCTTCAGAAACCAGCCGCATGGAAAGAAAGAATGGAGGCTGATGTTGTCCTAATATATCCCAGAACCTGTCACTCAAAACAGCCAGTCCACCCAAAATACAGCTTATCCAACCAGCTACAAGCTTCCTCCATCTGGACACTCCCTCCCAGGTATGAGACAGTCCAAGGTGAGTTTCTGTGCAAACAGGGAATGGTAGAGAGAGGGATATTCCAGCCATATCCCAAATGGACCATTCCAGACAGAAACCTGTCTGTCTGTCTGTCTCTCTCTCCCTCCCCCAAAAACCTCATGAACAGAGCAGAAAAGCTGCTGTCATTTAAAACCTGGAGGGGCCGGTTTGGATAATGGGCATTTAACACTGATTGTATTAAATGTCTTTCACTATTCACATCCAGTTAACAGAAAGTTCAGAAAATGACTCACTGCAATTACCTTGAAATTGTGACAAAGTGTTATTGCTGGAGAGGCCGGTTTGACTGCAGTATAAACAGGCAGTTTTTATTCGGTTTTTCAATTTCACTGTATGACAAAGAGTGAAACTGGAGCCAGGTTAATGCGGCAGCCAAGAGAACTTTTATAACCAGTGACATTTCACACAACAATTCGTACCCAAATTTACTGTTATATTTGTCAATGATTCTTTGTAGTTTATTTGCTGCTGCTGTATTTATGCATTAGCCTGTAATCAATCGAAAAAACCTCCTGAACATTCGCCAGTTTAATGTTACAAGGGTTTACAAAGCTGGGAAATGGACATTTATCTTAAATGATATTTAAGATCTTCCACTTTTCACCTCCAGTTTATATAAAGTTCAGTGATAAAGACCTCTACATTCTGACAAAGAGTTTTTACTGCTGCAATAAAGTGTCACTTGTTTCCATTTGCTTCCTGACTGTTTCTTTCCTCTGTTCTCCTGGGGGATTCAGAGGGATTTTTGTTCATTGTTTGTCCACATTCCTCTGCAGCTGCTGTCCTGGAGAAATTAATTATATTGTATTCAAAATCTTTCCCTCAGTTTGGAGATATGAGGAGAGACTGTTTTCACTAGCAGAGGGGAGAAACAAATAGGCAGGGAGTTGCTCTGGTCTGGAATTCACTGTCTGACAGGTTTCTGAAAGCAGATTCAATATTAACTTTCAAAATACAATCGGATCAAAACTTCAATTTCTCTGAATTATAGTAGAGAAGATACCAGCAGAGAGAAGTGAGAGCGAGACAGAGATGCCATAACCATAGTGATGAAGAATTGAACACCACTTATATAGAGAGTTTTTATTTGAAAATGATTGAGTTTAATTTGATGCTGTTAATTTATTTATCCATTACCTTTAATCATTTAAAATAATTTTCCAAACAGTAACGAGTTTAATGTTACAAGTGTTTACATCGTAGTAAAATAGCCACTTTACACAAACTGTATTGAAATTATTTTATTGAGCATCTCAAGTTTACAGAAAGAAAATTCCGCAAACTTGTAAAAACTTTCAAACATTCAGCAACACAGAATCTCGATCAGCAACGGCTCAGCATCTCCATCTCCTGGTGCCCCTCTCTCACTGCAGTTACAGTCTCCCTCTCACCATCTCCATCTGCTGGTGTCCCTCTCTCACTGCAGTTGCTGCCCCCTCTCACCATCTCCATCTGCTGGTGTCCCTGCCTCACTGCAGTTACTGCCCCTCTCCCCACCTCACAATCACTGCCATTTGCAGCTTTGTCCACTGGCGGCGGTTGTTGACAAGGCAACCACTAGGTGGCGCTGTACTAGCACATGCGCAAATGTACACTGTTCCAATTAAACGTCATGGTCTGCCACGTGCAGGCAGCTGCCAGGACTAAAGATGGCGCCGGTCAAATAATCACAAAGGTGGGTGGAGGGTGGGAGGTGGAGCTGGGGGTCTGGGGGGGGAGGGGGGAATGGGATTTAGTTACAGTGTTTGAAACCCTTCAGCTCTTTCTATGATTTCACTAATTTAACAATGAGATTGAGAGGGTATTTCACCCCCTTCTTCAGCTCCTGTCTGAATTTAGTCTGGGTCACAATGTAAATACATGTGTTGGTGCAGGAACTGAGAATCTGCAGCATCTTTGATGTTTGTTCTGTGATAAAGAGAGGGTCAGTGAGGGAGGAATAATATAGAATATCTGCAATTCGACAATAAATGATAAACACAACTCGGATCACCCATAACAGGATAAAACTGCCGGATATACTGAAGAGTAAAATAACTGATTTCCTGCGATTCTCCATCTCTGCGTCCTTGTGATTCTCTGCATTGCTGTGGCGCCGGAATCCCCTGCGGACTTTACTGGAGAATAAAATCCGTCTGACAGTCAGAACATTGAGCAGCAACATCAGAAAGACCGGGACACAAGGGGTTAAAATGTAATTAAACAATTCAAATGCCCCCCATATGGGGGAAGTAAAGAAACTCAGTTTATAAACACAACCCATGGGAACATTATTAATAATGTAATATTGTTCCTGTGTAAAGTACCAGGGGAGAGACTCTAAACAGCCCAGCACACTCACTGTTCCAACAACCACAGCCGCCGTTTTCTCGCTGCAATATTTTGTTTTCAGCTTCTCACAACAAATGGCCACAAATCGATCAAAGGTGAAAGTGACTGTGAGCCAGACAGAAACAACTGTGGATGCAGAAATCAAAACGGCAAGGAGAGAACAGACAGGAGTAATGTTCAGGAATGAATATGGAAAATAAATTGATCCAATCCATCTCAATATGGGATTAGTGATAACGACCAGGAGATCAGACACTGCCATTCCCACCAGGTAGACAGTGATACATTTGGAGAGACCGCACTTTCCTCGGGACAGGATCACAATCGCCACCAAGTTAACTGGAAGAGAGAGAGAAAAGGAAGCAGAGAAATTACTGATCAGACCTGGAGACAAAGCAGCAGTTTGACAGGATCTGGGCTGAAATTTCCAGCTTTGTTGCTGCATCGAGCAGTGAAAACTGATTCATTGAACTGGGCAGTGCTTTGTCAAAGTGAAATGTTTGAAAACACAATTATTAATAATGAATTGGGAAATTGATATAGAAAGTGAATAAAGTCAGCACTGGATATACTGGAAGTACTGCGTGAGGATGCAGTGTCAGTGGGGAAATGAGAAGGGGTTTTACAGAGATGGAATCCAATGTGTTAATTGAGAATATGTCTCCAGACTGTTGGTTAGGAAGGTTTGTGGAGAGCGGGATGGTTTGTTGCTCTGGGTTTAGGGACTGTTATCAAATGGGAAAAGGCTGAAAACTGCAGCGCTGACTTTGAGTATCAGCCATGATCTAGAATGGTGGAGCAGGCCCGAAGGGCTGAATGGCCTCCTCCTACTCATATGTTACTGTATTCCTATCAGGTTGGACGAGGCAGCAGGAGGTGGAGCCAGTGAGGGTAATTGGGAGGGAGAGAAGGAAAAGGACATGTTGGAGCTGGAGGGGAGACTGGAGCAAATGGTTTGGGAATGTGGATAAACTGAAGCAATGGATGATGAGGAGACTGAAGATTCAATACAGTGAGAGGAGAGGCTGAGATTCACAGAGAGAGACTGCAGCAGAGTGTTAGAGGAAATCTAATATATAGATCCCAGCAATACAACTCAATTCATACATTCAAACAATAATCCCTGTGGTAATTGGTGTTGGAGCACAGTTTGTACAATATCGTCAATATATTTAGTTTGTAGAGGCAATTAAATATAAATTTAAATATATTTCTGATATCAGCCTCGCTCTTTATTGAATTCAGTAGTCACAGAGATTTTAAAGTGCAGTATTTAAATAAAAAATTTCCATCAGTGTAAAACTGATTCTATTCAGATCATGCAGTCACTAAGTAAAGAACAGGAACTTTCCACAAAACAAAATGAGGCCCTGACAGAAATCAACACAGAGGAACAAGTCCAACAGGAAAATGAACACAATCTGGAAATGACCTGGAAGAGTGTGTAGAAGGGTGGGTTAGTAAATTTGCGGATGACACTAAGGTCGGTGGAGTTGTGGATAGTGCCGAAGGATGTTGTAGGGTACAGAGGGACATAGATAGGCTGCAGAGCTGGGCTGAGAGATGGCAAATGGAGTTTAATGCGGAAAAGTGCGAGGTGATTTACTTTGAAAGGAGTAACAGGAATGCAGAGTACTGGGCTAATGGGAAGATTCTTGGTAGTGTAGATGAACAGAGAGATCTTGGTGTCCAGGTGCATAAATCCCTGAAGGTTGCTACCCAGGTTAATAGGGCTGTTAAGAAGGCATATGCTGTGTTAGCTTTTATTAGTAGGGGGATCGAGTTTCGGAGGCACGAGGTCATGCTGCAGCTGTACAAAACTCTGATGAGACCGCACCAGGAGTATTGCGTGCAGTTCTGGTCACCGCATTATAGGAAGGATGTGGAAGCTATGGAAAGGGTGCAGAGGAGATTTACTAGGATGTTGCCTGGTATGGAGGGAAGGTCTTACGAGGAAAGGCTGAGGGACTTGAGGTTGTTTTCGTTTGAGAGAAGGAGGAGGAGAGGTGACTTAATAGAGACATTTAAGATAATCAGAGGGTTGGATAGGGTGGATAGTGAGAGTCTTTTTCCTCGGATGGTGATGGCAAACACGAGGGGACATAGCTTCAAGTTGAGGGGTGATAGATATAGGACAGATGTCAGAGGTAGTTTCTTTACTCAGAGAGTAGTAGGGGCGTGGAGCGCCCTGCCTGCAACAGTAGTAGACTCGCCCACTTTAAGGGCATTTAAGTGGTCATTGGATAGACATATGGATGAAAATGGAATAGTGTAGGTCAGATGGTTTCACAGGTCTGCGCAACATCGAGGGCCGAAGGGCCTATACTGCGCTGTAATGTTCTATGTTCTATGTTCTATCAGTGTAGAACTGATTCTATTCTGTTTATTCAGTCACTAAGTAAGGAATAGGAACTTTCTACAAAACAAAATGAGGACCTGACAGAAATCATCACAGATGATCAAGTCCAACAGGAAAATGAACACAATCTGACAGCAGACAACTTCAACTCACAGTTTCTCTCACTAATTGTTCTGGACATTCCAGCACCTTATGATAGCGAATTATTTACACTGCTGCTTCTTTCTCTTTGTCCTTACTTCTGCTTATCTCTTTCCATCGGTTTCGTTCCCCCTGCTCCTTTTCTCCTTCCCTATCTCTCACACCCTGTAAATTGTTACTTAATGATGCTTTTCACATAGGATTTATTTCTAACATTCTGCGTCTGTGTTCTGTTCACCAGCCCCAGGTTCAATTATTCTATTCTCAGAGTAAGTTTGTTCAACGGTGAAACCTCTGTGAATAATTTAATGCATCTACAGAACATTCAAGTCTCCACCTGTTCACCTGCACTCTTCACTTCATCTACAACATATGGAATAAACAGGATCGAAAGCTACTTCCAGACAAACCTCACAGTCATTGAAATTACTTCTCCTGGAATTATAAAGTAATCTGTTAGAATGTGGGATTGTTTAATTAATAAAACACCAACATCAGCGCTGCAGCTGATAATCTACAGAAAGACTCTTGATTCCAACTGATCGAGTGAAAACCAATAAAACATCATATCAATACTTTCTATTTTACAATGTAGTCCAGTGACAGTGAAGGGTCCACAGTGAAGCAGAGAAGGGGAAGTGAAAGTGTCAGCAGCAAACTCAGTTCAGTAGCCAGACTTCTGAAGCAGTGTCAGACACACACAGAGTGAAATAATGTTTGATAACAGTGATAATCAATAAATACATTGAAATCCCAGTTAAACTGAGCCATGTTATTGGGGAGGGAGGATATTGTTCTGTTCCCTTGTAACACTGAGACTGTGAGATGTCTCATTATCAATCACTAAAAAGATATCATAAAAATATTCCAGGACCGGTTAGATCCACATCATGAAAATGTTAAAAACTCCGAATGGTCTGATTATTAATCGTAACAGAGAACATGATTTGAATGCAGTCAATACACAGAATAATCCAGTAAGAATGCCACGGTTACTGAAACCAATACAATAAAAGACATGACACATCTCCTGCAGCACTGAAAGAATAGACAATGAGGAGATTCCATCAGTAAATTGCTGGAAAAGAATAGGTGGCTGTGTAACACACACAGTGAGAAATAATACCGAGTACAGCAGCACAGTTAACATCGATTTACACCATTAACAGCTGAGATTCTGCTTACCAGGAACTCCAATTGCTGCAAGTACTGGATAGTAAATGAATATGAACTGATACATTACTGGATATCCCATTCCTGTGAGAAGCAGAGGCTTCTATTAGCCTGGAATCCACAGCTCCACCAGGCACTCTGAGCTGATCCAATCCATTGGGTCCTAATTTATACAGGGGATAAGTCTCCACTGACACGGTGATACTCCTAATCATTGCTATTAGTTATACTCACCTCAACAAACACATTACATCAGCAGCTTTGATGCTGATGTAAATAATGTGGTGGATAAAACACAATCATTTCAATGTCAATGACATTTTCTTTGTAAGGCCTCTCTCGGGAATGAACCTGAAAACCGTCCTCATACTGCACGGATGCTACAATTATGAGAGGCGTCATTTATATTTGCCATATTATTGTATTGACCTTATTCACTCCTGGCATTTCTGTTGTAAATGTAACTGATCTGTCTGCAGTGGACACTGAATCCAGGGACAAAAGCAATTACGTTTCACTCTGTTCCTGTCTTTTCCCCAGTTAAAATGTGAACTTTGTGGATCTGATTCAGGACAGTGTTCAGGGTTACAGCCCAGAAACTACTGTGGGTGATATTGGGGGTCAGACACTGTACACAGCCATTAGGGAGGCAGTCGCATATTGATAATATCACTGCTCAAGTAATCCAGAGGCCCAACCTGATGTGCTGGGGACAGGGTTCAAAACTCACCTTGGCAGCTGTATAAAATAGAGGGAGCTCCCTCTCTCTGCATAAAGTGGAGAGAGCTCCCTCTGTATGTATACAGTGGAGGAAGCTCCCTCTCTTTGTTTCAAGTGCAGGGAGCTCCCTCTCTATGTATAAAGTGGAGGGAGCTCATTCTCTATGTCTTAAATGGAGGGAGCTTCCTCTCTATGTATAAAGAGGAGGGAACTCCCTCTCTATGTATATAGTTTAGGGAGCACCCTCTCTATGTATAAATTGGAGCGAGCTCCCCCTCTATGAATAAAATAGTGGGAGCTCCCCCTCTACGTATAAAGTGGAGGCAGCTCCCTCTCTATGTATAAAGTGGAGGCAGCTCCCTCTCTACGTATAAACTGGAGTGAGCACCCTCTGTACGTATGCAGTAGAGCGAGCTCCCTCTCTATGTATACAGTGCAGTGAGCTCCCTCTCTACGTATAAAGTGGAGGGAGCTCTCGCTCTACGTATAAAGTGGAGGGCGAGTCAGGACAAAGGAGAGAGGGAAATGTAAACAAATGGAGTATTGGAGAGAAAAACGAAGTGAAAGACTGAGGGACAGTAGAGTTAGTAAAATTAGACCTTGACAGAACCCCAGAAACAATGTCAATTGTCTGACCCGTCTGGTATTGGGGATTTAGTGTGAGTGCTTTAGGGCTGAGTTTTTGCTCAAACTGAAGTGACATTCCCAACAAGCGCAAGAGTTACAGATTCAAAATTAACAACGGAATGGCTCGAAGCATTGCTGTCCATGGAGAGAGGGAAACAGAGATGGAGGGAGAGAGACACAGACAGAATGGGACAGAGACAGAGGGAGAGAGAGACAGAGAGAGTGTGACAGGGCGGGATTAAATGAGAAACTTTAGATCTAATAATGTTTGAAAAAAGAGAAAATTAAAAACTAAAACTGGCTGTGTGCAAAAACTAAATTTGAAAGGAAACATTTGGGGTTTAGTGTGAGTGTTTTGGAGGGAACTGTTGGATCAGTGTTTCATATTTTCAAACTGCAGGGACAGTTATTATTGTGGACAATATATTATCAAAAATTGACAAACTTTAGAAGTAGGGGAAAAGGGAGACAGGGTGTGAGGGGACCTTGACAGAACCTCAGTAAAAATCCCCATTATCTGCCCAGTCCTGTATTGGGGGTTTAGTGTGAGAGTTTAGGGAGCGTGTGTTGATCAGTGTTTGATATTTTCAAACTGCAGTGACGTTCCCAGCAAGGCCAAGAATTGCAGGTTCAAAATTAACCAATAAATGTTTAGTTTAGAGATACAGCTCTGAAACAGGCCCTTCGGCCCACCGAGTCTGTGCCGACCATCAACCACCATTTATATACTAATCCT
Source organism: Heterodontus francisci (assembly GCF_036365525.1). NCBI lineage: Eukaryota > Metazoa > Chordata > Chondrichthyes > Heterodontiformes > Heterodontidae > Heterodontus > Heterodontus francisci. The sequence goes on along the minus strand of NW_027140825.1, from coordinate 1,273,422 downwards.
ACACTAATTCCATATTCCTACCACATCCCCACCTGTCCCTATATTTCCCGACCACCTACGTATACTAGGGACAATTTATAATGGCCAATTTACCTATCAACCTGCAAGTCTTTGGCATGTCGGGGGAAACCGGAGCACCCAGAGGAAACCCACGCAGACACAGGGAAAACTTGCAAACTCCACACAGGCAGAATTGAACCCGGGTCGCTGGAGCTGTGAGGCTGCGGTGCTAACCACTGCACCACTGTGCCACCCACATATTTTCAAACTGCAGGGACGTCCCCAGCAAGGGCAAGAATTGCAGGTTCAAAATTAACCAATAAATGGACGAAACCATTTCTGTCCAAGGAGAGAGAGAGGGAGAGATGGTGTGAGAGAGGCACAGGCACAGTCATGGACTGCGGCGGGGAAAGAGGGAGAAGGAGATCGAGGGAGAGAGAGAAAGAGATGGAGAGAGACAGACATGAGAGGCAGAGACAAATAGAGGATGAGACAAGATGTAACAGTCAGTAACAATCCTCATTATCTGCCCAGTCCTGTGTTGGGAGTTTAGTGTGAATGTTTTACGCGTGAGTGTTGGATCAGTGTTTGATATTTTCACACTGCAGTGACCTTCCCAACAAGGCAGGTATAGAATAGAAGAGCTTGGAGGTTATGCTGAAACTGCATAACCCATTGGTTAGACCACAACTCGAGTACTGTGTGCAGTTCTGGTCACATCGTTACAGAAAGGATGCAATTGCACTGGAGAGGGTACAGAGGAGATTTACGAGGATGTTGCCAGAACTGGAAAATGCAGCTATGAGGGAAGATTGGATCGGCTGTGGCTGTTCTCCTTGGCACAGAGAAGGCTGACGGGAGATCTGACTGAAATGTGAAGGGCTTGGATAGAGTGGAAGTGAAGGGTCGATTCACCTTAGTAGAGAGCTCAGCGATGAAGGGGCATAGACTTAAAGTGATTGGTAGAAAGATTAGAAGGGAGATGAGGAAAATATTTTTCACTCAGAGGGTGGTGAGGGTCTGGAACAGATGGCCTGAAAGGGGAGTTGAGGCGGAAAACCTCAAGTCATTCAAAAGGAGTCTGGATATGCACCTCAAGTGCCTGAATCTACAGGGCTACGGAACAAAGGGTGGCAGGTGGGATTAGAGTAGGAAGATCGTTATTTGTCTGGCACAGATACGATGAGACAAGTGGCCTCTTTCTGTGCCTTAAAATTTCTGTGATTCTAAAGGAAAGAGTTACTGGTTCTAAATTAACAAAGACATGTCTGAAAGCATTGCTGTCCTGGGACAGAGAGAGGAAGGGAGAGATGAAAAGAGAGAGAGAGCGAGAGAGAGGCAGAGAAATAGGGGGAAGGGAGAGACAGAGAGAGAGGGAGAGACAGAGAGAGAGGGAAGAAACAGACCGAGAGACAGGGGGGAGACAGAGACAGAGCGAGAAAGAGAAACAGAGACAGAGAAGGAGGGAGAGACAGAAGCAGCGGAAATCGAGACAGGGAAGACAGAGACAGCGAGGGAGATAAAGAAAGACCGAAAGGGAGCGGCACAGAGAGAGAGGGAGGGAGAGGGGGAGGGGCAGAGGGAGAGGGAAAGACAGACGGAGGGACAGACAGAGAGGGGAGACAGAGAAGGTGGGAGAGACAGAAACAGGGGAGATAGAGACAAGGGAGACAGAGGGGAGGGAAATTCAGACAGAGAGGGAGTGGCAGAGAGAGGGATAGAGCGGTAGAGGGAGAGAGGGAGGGACAGAGGGAGAGGGAAAGACAGACAGAGGGACAGATGCAGACGGAGAGACAGAGACAGAGAGAACGATTGGGAGAGACAGAGATTTGGGGAGACAGGGTAGAGGGAGAGACCGAGACAAAGAGAAAGATGGGAGAGATAGGGATTGGCAGAGAGAGGGAGAGTGAAAGCAGGAGAGACCAAGAGAGAGCGAGGCAGAGCGGGAGAGACAGAGGGAGGTACAGAGGGAGGGACAGAGGGAGAGACAGACAGAGAGACAGAGAGAGAGACAGAGAGAGACGGGGAGACCGAGAGAGAGAGAGACAGGGCAAAGAGAGAGAGAGAGGGAGTAAGAGAGTAAAGATAGAAAAATAGAGAGAGACAGAGATAGAGAGTGGGCAGACTACCAGAGCAACTTTAGGTCAGTTATTTTAACTTTGGTGGTAGAAAATATCCAGAAAAAATAATTCGGATCACCATCAATAGTCACATGGATAAATGTGAGTTAATTCAGGGAAGGCAGTATGGATTTCATAAGGGAAAATCATGTTTAACAAACTGGCTGGAGTTTTTTGAGGAGGTAACTGAGAGGGTTGATGAGGGCAATGTTGTTGATGTGGTGTACATGGATTTTCAAAAGGCGTTTGATACAGTGCCACACAACAGACGTGTGAGCAAACTTGTAGCTCATAGAATAAATACTACGGTAGCAACATGGATACGGAATTGGCTGAGTGGCAGGAAACAAAGAGTTGTGATTAATGGATGTTTTTCAGGCTGAATGAAGTTTTGTAGTGGAGTTCCCCAGGGGTCAGGGTTGGGACCCTTGAGTTTCTTCATATGTATATTAATGACCGAGACCTCGGTGTACAGGGCACAATTTCAAAGTTTGCAGATGATACGAAACTTGGAAGCATTGTGAACTGTGAGGACGATAGTGACGAATTTCAAAAAGACATAGACAAGTTGGTGGAATGGGCAGGCAGGTGGCAGATAACGTTCAATGCATAGAAATGTGAAGTGATTCATTTTGGTAGGAAGAACATGGAGTGACAATATAGAATAAAGGGAACAATTCCAAAGTGGGAGCAGGAGCAGAGGGACCTGGGTGTAAATGTACAGAAGTCATTGAAAGTGGCAGTCAGGTTGAGAGAGTGGTTAATAAAGCATACAGTATCCTGGGATTTATTAATAGGGGCACAGAGTACAAGAGCAAGGAGGTTATGTAGAACTTGTATTAGACACTAGTTCATCCTCAGCACGAGTATTGCGTCCATTTCTGAGAGCCACACTTTAGGAAAGATGTGAGGGCATTGGACAGAGTACAGAAGAGATTCACGAGAATGGTTCCAGGGATGAGGAATTTCAGTTATGAAGATAGATTGGAGAAGTTAGGACTGTTTTCCTTGGAGAAGAGAAGGCTGAGAGGTGATTTGATAGAAGTATTCAACATCATGAGGGATCTGGACAGAGCAGATAGGGAGAAACTGTTCCCACTTGTGAAAGGATCGAGAACGAGATGACACAGACAGAAAATATTTGGTCAGAGAAGCAAAAGTGACATGGGGAAAATCTTTTTCATGCAGTGTGTGGTTAATGTCTGGAATGCGCTGCCTGAGAACGTGGTGGAGGCAGGTTCAATTGAAGCATTCAAAAGGGAATTAGACAGTGATATGAAAAGGAAGAATGTGCAGGGTTATGAAGAGAAGGCAGGGTAATGGAACTGAGAGAATTGCACTCTCGGAAATCCAGTGCAGACAAGATGGCCCGAATGGCCTCCTTAAGCACTGCAACAACTCTGATACAGAGGCAGAGAAAGAGAGAAGGGGAGAGACAGAGAGAGAGGCAGAGGGAGAGAGAGCATGTGAGAGAGACAGAGACAGAGAAGGTGAAACAGAGAGAGGGGCAGGCAGTGGCAAAGTGAGAGAAGGAGAAGCAGAGAGAGAGAGAGACAGACAGAGGGAGACAGAGAGGCAGAGACATAGAGAGAGAGAGGGAGACAGAGAGAGAGAGGAAGAGAGAGAAAGAAAGAGAGAGAGGGAGAGAGAATGACAGATAGGGACGGAGAGAAGGAGACAGCGTGGGAGGGAGAGATGATGTGAGAGAAAAACAGAGTAAAGTATTCAGACAGAATAAGAGTGACAGAGAGAGGGAGAGACAGTGACAAGGAGAGGGTCAAAGAGAGACAGAGACAGAAAGAGAGAAGGAGAGGCACAGAAAGGGAGAGCGAGAAAGAGAGAGAGATATCACACGGTGGAGATACAATAATAAGAGAACCACACAGAGACACTCCCTGCGGAGATACTATAATAACAGACCCACTCAGTCACTCTCCTTTGTGGAGATGCTATGATAACAGACCCACTCAGTAGCTCTCCCAGTGGAGATACTATAATAACAGACACACTCACAGACTCTCTCTCTAACGATACTATAATAACAGACTCACTCGGTGACTCTCCCTGTCGAGATACTATGATTACAGACGCACTCAGTGAATCTCCCTGTGGAGATACTGCAATTTCAGATCTACTCACTGACTCTCCTTGTGGTGATAGTTTAAGAACAGACCCACTCAATGATTGTCCCAGTTGAGATACGATATTTACAGACCCACTCAGTAACTCTCCCTGTGGAGATACGATAATAACAGACCAACTCAGTGACACTCCTTGTGGAGATACTATAATAACAGTGCAACTCAGTGACTCTCCTTGTGGATATACTATAATAACAGACCCACTCAGTGACTCTCCCTGTGGAGATAGTGTAATAACAGACCCACTCAGTGACTCTCCCTGTGGACATGCGACAGCAACAGACCCACTCAATGATTGTCCCAGTTGAGATACTATAATTGCAGACCGACACAGTGACTCCCCTCGTGGAGATGCAATAATAACAGACCCACTCAGTGACTCTCCCTGTGGAGATACTATAATAACAGACCCACTCAGTGACTCTCTCTGTGGAGATACTATAATAACAGACCGACTCAGTGACTCTCCCTGTGGAGATACTATAATAACAGACCCAATCAGTGACTCTCCCTGTGGAGATACTATAATAACTGACCGACTCAGTGACTCTCCCTGTGCAGAGACTGCAATAACAGACATAATCATTAACTCTCCCTGTGGAGATACTGTAATACCAGAGACACTCAGTGACACTCCCACTGGAGATACCATAATAACAGACACACTCAGTTTCTCTCCCTGTGGAGATACTATAATAACAGACCCACTCAATGACTCTCCGCGAGGAGGTACTATAATAAGAGACACAATCATACACTCTCCCTGTGGAGATACTATAATAACAGATCCACTCAGAAACACTCCCTGTGGAGATACTATAATAACAGACCAACTCAGTGACTCTCCCTGCGGAGATTCTATAATAACAGACACAATAATTCAGTCTCCCTGTGGAGATACTATAATACCAGAGAGACTCAGTGACTCTCCCTGTGTAGATAATACAAAAACAGACCCACTCAGTGGCTCCCCCTGTGCAGATGCTAAAGAAACAGATTCACACAGTGACTCTCCCTGTGGAGATACTACAACAACAGAGACACTTACTGACTCTCCCACTTGAGATACTATAATAACAGACATAATCATTCACCATCCCTGCGGAGATACTATAATAACAGCCGCACTCAGAGACTCTCCCTCAGGAGATACTATAATAACAGACCAACTCAGTGACCCTCCTTGTGGAGATATTATAATAACAGACCCACTCAGTGACTCTCACTGTGGAGACACTGTAATTTCAGATCCACTCACTGACACTGCCTGTGGTGATAGTATAAGAACAGACCCACTCAATGAATGTCCCAGTTGAGATACAATAATTACAGAGAGACACAGTGACTCTCCCTGTGGAGATGCAATAATAACAGACACAATCATTCACTCTCCCTGTGGAGATGCAATAATAACAGACCCACAAAGTGACTCTCACTGTGGAAATACTATAATAACATACCCACTCAGTGACTCTCCTTGTGGAGATACTATAACAACAGACGCACTCAGTGACTCTCCCTTTGGAGATACACTAATAACAGACCGACTCCACTGGGAGATTCACTGAGTGGGTCTGTTATTATAATATCTCCACAGGGAGAGTCACTGAGTGGGTCTGTTATTATAGTATCTGCACGGGGTGCAGATACTCTGTAAACTCCCACCCTGACCTCTCTGTCCTCGACCTCCTTCTCTGCTCCAATGAAGCTCAACAGAAACTCGAAGAACAGCACCTCATCTTTCAATTGGGCACTTTACAGCTTTCTGAACTCAACAGCTAGTTTAACAATTTCTGATCATAACCACTGCTCCGGTTTATTTGGACAGAGGCTTGTTGGTAATGATTGTGTTTCTGCCAGTTCTGCCTCTTCTAGACCCATCTTTTGTTCTTTACTTGACCCACTAACTTCCCCTTTGTCTTGCACCAGCCTCAGTTTTGTTATTCAATCTATTTTGCATTTCTCCCATTCCCCGTCTCTCTGACTTTGTGCTGCTTAAAAGTTAATAGATCTGTAAATCCTTCCAGTTCTGCTGAAAGATCTACGACCTGATATGCTAATATTTTTTCTCCCTCCACAGAGGCTGTCTGATCTGATTAACATTTCCATCCTTATTTATTTATAACCCAGAAATGCAACGAGCACCAATATAGTGACAGAGCACCCAGAACCGAAACCATCCAGCATCTGCGGTACCTTGTGTTCAGTTCACCAGTCTGTAACAGGGATGTAGTTATTTAATTATCAGGAGCGGTTCATAGACAAGTTTCAAAGTCCCTATTGAAACATCATCAATAATCTGATCCTTATCACGGTCCAACACCGCCCTCTGCTGTCACTGTGGAGAAAGACAACACTGTCAGTGAATAAACCACAACAGTGTCTGTATATCTATTTACCTATCTATCTCTCTTCCGATCGATCTACCTACCTATCTACCTATCTATCTACCCATTTATCTATCTAGTTATCTATCTATCTTCCTACTTATCTAACTATCTATCTATCTATCTATCTATCTATCTATCTATCTATCTACCTACCTATCTATCTACCTATCTATCTACCTACCTACCTATCTGCCGATCTATCTACCTATCTATCTATCCACCTATTTATCTATCTACCCACCGATCGATCTACCTACCTATCTACCTATCTATCTACCCATTTATCTATCTAGTTATCTATCTATCTTCCTACTTATCTAACTATCTATCTATCTATCTATCTATCTATCTATCTATCTATCTATCTATCTATCTATCTATCTATCTATCTATCTATCTATCTATCTATCTATCTATCTATCTATCAATCTATCTATCTATCTATCTATCTATCTATCTATCTACCTACCTATCTATCTACCTATCTATCTACCTACCTACCTATCTGCTGATCTATCTACCTATCTATCTATCCACCTATTTATCTATCTACCCACCGATCTATCTACCTAGCTATCTACCTATCTATTTATCTACCTACCTACCTATCTATCCACTTATCTATCTATCTATCTATCTATCTATCTATCTATCTATCTATCTATCTATCTATCTATCTATCTATCTATCTATCTATCTATCTATCTCCCTACACGTCTATCTGCCTACCTGTCTATATGTCTGTCTGTCTGTCTATTTATCTATCGATCTATCTATCTATCTATCTATCTATCTATCTATCTATCTATCTATCTATCTATCTATGTACCTAATCTGCACTTCACACATTAAACCCTTTCAGAATCTCTCGAAGAACACAAAAGGTTTATCCTTCAGTCTTCTCTTTTCTGGTTCAGACTACTTTGATCGCTATAACTTCTCAGTATCGGTATCATTCCTCGAAATTCTATCTCGCAATTTTCCACTGTCTCGAAATCTAATCTCTTTCTATCTAAATCCGCCCTGTCTTCTTGTGAAAAACATGTTCCCAATGACAAAAACACCCAGCAGGATGCAGCACCGTCTGGGTTTATCTGAAACAGGTGTTTCCTGTTGCCTTTGGGGTTTTTGTTGAACTGCTCCATCTCTCTGAGTCACTGTGAAGACTCCAGGCACAGAAATACACGGCCGAGTGATTCTCCCGCAGGCTGGAGGACTCAAGGTTGAACTGGGAGTCAGTTGGTCTCTCGGCGGTGAAACCGCCCACCGTCCCCTCTGGATCTACATAGTTAGCAGTACTGGAGTAAAACATCAACAGCGGCTCCTTCCCCGGGTATTGTCTGTACCAGTACATTCTAGCAGTACTGGTGCCCTCCAATGTGCACCTCAGTTCCACTGCCTCTCCACGCAATCTGGAGACAGCGGCGGGAGTCTGGTGGATAGTCTGTGAGTTCACATCTGGGAGAGAGATGGAGAGAAGAGCAGATCAGTAAACAGGAAACTTCTGGGAATGAAAGGGAGACAGGGAGAAGAGAGGAAAGTTATTAACGATAGTTTTTGTATTTCACACTCACTTACAATGAAACAGGATTATCAGACCCAGTAACAGATTCATCTTTCACTACAACTTGTTCTCTTAATAGACACAGGAGTGAGATCAGGAGCTTAGAGTCTTGTAACGGTCCAAATCCACTCTTTTCAAATCATTGGGAGGAACATGAAGAGCATTAGGATGTGATACAATGTTGGAGACGCCCATTCACCCAGTTCAACAAATCAGAATTGAATTGGCTGCCATTCTGCTTCTCTCTCTCTCTATCTATCTCTATCTCAGTTTACCTTCCGCTCTCTTGCACTCTCTCTCTGTCTCTCTCTCTCTCTCCCCCTCATGTGTCTAGGTTTATGTCTCTCACTCTCTTCCTTTCTCAGACTCTCTCTCCCTCTCTAACTCAGTTTATCTTCACTCACTTTCTCTCTCTGACTCTCTGTCTCCTCATGTATCTAAGGTTATGTCACCCATTCCCTCCTTCTCTCTCTCTCCCTCTCTCTTACTCTTCTTATCTCTTCAGTTTTTTTCCCTCTCTCTGTCTCTCTCTAGATCTATCTCCCTATCTGTCGCAGGTTCTTTATCTCAGTCACTCTTTCTCTCTCAGTGTCTTTCTCTCTCTCATTATGTGTCTCTTGCTGTCTCACTGTCTTTGCCTCTATCTCCGTCTCCCTCTCTGTCTCAGTCTCTTTAACTCTACCTGTCGTTTTTCCTCTCTCTCACTAGATCTCTCTCTCACACACACATACACTCTCTTTCTCTCTCTAACGAAGTGGGTGTCCTTGTCCTGTTGATGTGTATCAAGCTGGATCTACATGATCTCCTGCTCTTTCAGTTTTCTCACTAAATCCTTCTCAAAGCCATTGTCCGGTCCATGGTGCTGGATCCCCCTCTGCTGTCCCTGTGGAGAAGGTAAACACAGGGCCAGTGCATAAAAACCCAGATTATTGTCATTGATTCCTGATAGTTACATTCTGAAATCTCGTGACATCCTTATTAATCGTTCATTGCACCCTCGGCAGTACCTGTAAATCTAGTGTGTCACTACAATCATAACTCAACTCTTTTTATTGCAATAAACACTGTCACTCTGAATAAGGGAACAGTAGGTCAAGGTACCGAGCAATTTTATCTGAAACAGGTGTTTCCTGCTGCCTTTGTTTTTTTTGTTGAACTGCTCCATCTCTCTGAGTCACTGTGATCTCTCCAGGCACAGAAATACACGGCCGAGTGATTCTCCCGCAGGCTGGAGGTCTCCAGTTTGAAGTTGTATTTATTTAGTCTTTGGGAGTAGATAGAGAGAAACTATAACCGCTGGTTTGGGAATCTAGGACTAAGAGGCAAAGACTAAAAATTAGAGCCAGACCTTTCAGGAGTGAAATTAGGAAACACTTTTACACACAATGGGTGGAGAGGTTTGAACTCTCTTCTGCTCACGGAAATTGATGCTGAATCAATTGTTAATTTGAAATCGGAGATGAATAGGTTTTTGTGATCCAAAATATATTCAGGGATATGGGGCAAAGGCGGGAATATGGAGTTAGATCACAGATCAGCCATGATCTCATTGAATGGTGGTACAGATTTGAGGGGCTGAATGGCCTCTTCCTTTCCCTGTCTTTGTCTCAGCAGTTTCTGCTGACAGTGAATTCTGTATTTTGGGTAAAGAATTCTCGTGAATTCCCCACCAGATTTCAGTTTATCGCAGCTTTTATTCTCTGTTTTATTCCTATCCACTTCGTCCCCTAGTCTTTGTACAATCAGCTAATGGGAACAGTTTTTCTTTGTCTACTTTATCTAAACCTCTCTTCATTTTGTACACTTCTATCAAATCTCCCCTCAATCTCCTTTGCTCCAAGGAGAACAACCCCAGCTTCACCAACCTAACCATGCAGCTAAACTCTCTCATCCCTGGAACCATTCCAGTAAATCTCCTCTGCACCCTCTCAAGGACCCTACATCCTTCCTCAAGTGTGGTGACCAGAACCGGGCTCAGTACACAAGTTGGGGCCCAACCAGAACCTCATATATGTTGAGCATGCCCTCCCTGCTTTTGTACTTTATACCTCTATTCATGAATCCCAAGATCCCATAAGCTTTGCGAACCTCTCTCTCAATATGTCCTGCCAACTTCAAAGATCTATGCACATTAAGCCCCAGGTCCCTCTGTCCTTGAACACTCTTCAGGCCTGTGTCATTAAGTCAGTATTTCCTCTCTGTCTCCCTTCTGCCAAAATGCATCACCTGATAGCAATGTAGTTCACTGTTAACTGCCTCTGAAATGGACTAGCAAGTCATTCAGTTAAGGGAAATTCAGCATAGGTAATGAATTCTTGCCTTGTCAGTGATGTGCGCATCCCTGAATATGTGTTTTTATATAAAATGTCTCCTTCTTCATTTTTATTTCACTGTTTTCTCACTTTGCTTCCCCTCTTTACTTCCTTCAGATCATCTGTTTTTGTATATCACAAGTGTTGGTCAAACCAGTGACTATGAACGAGCAGACTTGGGGAAATCCAGTTGTCTATTTTGTGTGGAATGGTTATGATTTTAATCTGTTTCAGAGTTAGTGGAATTGACTATTAGGTAGATGGGTCAAGTCACTGCTGCATTGCTCAGTCAGTCTTGACAGAAGCAAGTTGGACTCAGGCTGCGGTGGAGCTCCATCACCACCTCGTGGCTGTCATGTGTAACTACAGGCACCTGAGATTTGCAAAGTGCAATTGATAAAATAGGCATTATGAAGACATGCTTTGAAATTGCTCCGTCTTCCCATTTTTTATCCATTGCTTCGGCTGGTGACGCTGGTGACATCGAATTAGATAGAAGATGCAGCATGGATTCAGGCTATTCGGCCCGATGGGACCATGTTCCAGACTAGCCTGGGGCAGATGGCAGTGTACTTGTCATGTCACTGAGCTGGTAATCCAGAGAATGGGGCTAATCTCCAGGGGACATGCGTTCGAATCCCACCAGGTCAGATGGTGGAATTTAAATTCAATTAATGAATAAATATAATTATTTCATCAGAAAATCTGCAATTGAAAGCTAGTCTCAGTTAAGGGGCCCTGTCACCCAGCTGGCTCACTCATGTCTTTTAGGGAAGGGAATCCGCCTTCCTTACCTGGTCTGGTCTACATGTGACTCCAGACCCACAGAACACAAGAAATAGGAGCAGGTGTAGACCATATATCCCATCGAGCTTGCTCCGTCATTCAATACAATCATGGCTGATCTTGGGCTTCAATTCCACTTTCCTGCCTACTCCCCATATCCCTTGATTTCCTGAGGGATCAGAAATCCCAGCCTTAAATGTATTCAATGAAGGAGCATCCACAACACTCTGGGGTAGAGAATTCCAAAGATTCACAACGCTTTGAGTGAAGCAATTTCTCCTCATCTCAGTTCGGAATGATTGATCCCCTGTCCTGAGATTTCTCATTACCTCCTTTTTTGAAAAGCCGTGTAACATTTGTCAGCGTTCAATCCGATGGCACCATTCCTGAATCTAAGGAATTCTGGAAAATCATAGCCAGTGCCTCCACTATCTCTGCAGCTATCTCTTTTAGAACCCTGGGATGTAATCCATCTGCTCCAGGGGACTTGTCAGATTTTCATCCCTCAAATTTCTCGAACACTTTTTCTCAATTGATATGAAAATCCTTAATTTCCTCACTCTTTTTAGCCCCCAGATAACTTCCTATTTCTGGGATGGAACTTGTGTCTTCAACTGTGAAGACAGACACAAAATATTAGTTCAATTCCCCCATTCCCCATGATAATTTCTCCTGTCTTTACCTCTAAGGGGCCAACATCAACTTTAGCTACTCTCTTACTTTTTATGTAAAAGCTCCTACCATCTGTTTTTATATTGCTGGTTAGCTTATTCTCACATTTTATTCCCACATCCGATGAAAGAACATAAACAATGTCTTCATCCAGCCCTATCAGTATGAGGTGCTATTTCCTGCTCCCTAATGTTTTTATCCAGCATCCATTTACATATATCTGGTTATACACATCATTTATTTCTGTGTGCTAGTGAATTCCACATTCTCACCACTCTGTGTAAATTCATTTCTTGGAGTTATTAGTGAGTATGATGTATTAATGACCTTCCCTACAAGTGCAGACATCTTCTATTCCTCTACCCTATCATATTCCTTCATAATCTTGAGCACCTCTATCAGGTCACCCCTCAGCATTGTCCTCCGCACTTCAGGTGTCGTCTAAACAAAGTATATAGAGCTGAGAATTGTGCACAGTGCTCCAGGTGTGGTCAAACCGTGGTACGGGTTGAAGAGCTGTTCGATGAACCATTATACAGGTGTGGGCAGAGACAGTGTGTGTTGTCTGTCTGGAGGTTGTGGGGAGTTAGAACATGGGCGTTCTGCCACTCGAACGGGCACTGAACAGATGCAGATCCGCATCCGATCAGCCAGGGCTGCTCTTCACCGAATGCTGGGTTAAATGCACCCGTTTGAAGGGAGACGTGTGAGGGTTTTTGTCAAGGCGGCCAATGACTCTGAACCGCTGTGTCCCATCACCAGCTGCACAGAAATACACCGCCTCGTCCGTGGCGTTCACACTCTCCATCGTCAGAGTGGATTTCTTATTGTCCAGAGTCCTGCTAATAACAAACCCGCTCTTAAAACCCTCTTCATACTGAGGTTCATTGCTTAGAAAGTTAAACCCGATTAACAGGAATCCTCTGCCGGGGGACTGACGATACCAGTACATGTAGTCGCGAATCTTTCCTTTCTGCAGACAGTTCATTTCCACTGATCCTGGTTGTTTAACAGCCAGTGACTGAGGCCATTGATGTATCACATCACCCCGGCAAACACCTAGAAAGAGAAATTAGAGGGAATGAACTAGTATCGATGGAGTTACAATTGCGACGATGGACGTTGGTGTTGCACCAAATTAACGACGGAAATTCGGTCTGTGTCCTAATTTCCGACAAGCACCTGGATCTTTACAAATGTAAAATAGAATTGTGGAATCCACAAGTTTGCAAGTGGGTGCAAACATTAAAGAGTTAACATCATATTAATAACACTTGTCTTCCCAAACTAGGGGACAGATTAATGAGTTCACTGTCTTGTATGAAATAATCGATTACTGATTTCACAAGTCACCACCGCTGAGTTTTATTAAGATCATTAATCATCCCTTTCAGTTGATCAAATGTAGAAGAGTGATTGGGACAGAATTTTAACCTACTCAGCCCCAGAAGGGAAATAACAAAGACGATGAAACTGAAAGGCATGTTTGCGGTGGATCTGAGAGACTTTCTGCTGGTTACTCTGGGTTTTAAGGGAGGGAGAGAGATGAGGTGTCGGCAGAGCGGATCGTCATAAGAGGAAGTTATCTCAAGGCAATGAGCCCTGCCCCTAACTTTAAGTTGTCCCCCATTCTTTCGTTTGCTTCCTTCCGCCCCTTTCCACTTTTTTCTTCTCTCCATTTTCCTCCTTCCACCCCACTTTCCACTCCTCTGCAAATATCTTCACTCTCTTCCCTTTGTGAGATTGCTTTCATGCCGAGGCGAGGGGAACTGTGTTGGAGAAGGTGGGTGAAAATACAAGGGGCGGTGCAACGAGAGCTGCTTTGGGTGTCTCCAGAGGTAGCGGTGCAGAACAGGGGATTATTAACATCCTTTTGCAAATTAAAATCAGTAGTGGAGGAAGAGAAGGTGGATAGTTCGATGGCAGCGGAGGCGGTTCATGTAACATCACTGTAAAGTGGAAATCTAACTGCATTTAGCATTGAAAGTGGAAAGATTGCAGAAGCAGAGGAATTGGCTCATTGATCAGCGGCGCCAAAGGCTGTGGTGGCGCGAAATACCGTGGAGCCATAGCGCCGACCAGTGGCAGCATTGTGCAACTGCAACAAGCTGTGTTTGTTACTTTCCCAGTGAAACCCATTGCTCTTTCGGAGAGCCAGTGCAGACACGATGGGCCGAATGTCCTCCTCCTGCGCTGTAACAATTCAGCGATTATGAATGTCGATGACAACTGGCAATATTTTGATTTCAATTGTTAACCAGATGATCAATATTGTGTAATATTTCTGATGGATTCAAATGTTACAGGATGATATTCTAAGATACTAAGATGTATCTATCCATTGGTCTGTTTATATCTCTGTCTTTCAGGCTACCGAGCCATCTATTTATCTCTATAAGAGCTGGTTGGCAGCTGAAAGATACAGATGTAGACTCCAAAGGCAACCAGACAAAGTCAGACCCCGAGACGGCGAGGAGATGAACAGAAGAGGATAGCTGTAGCAATGAACCTGAGTGGTTATTGTCATAGTGTGGAAGGGGTTTGAAGCATTGTGCTCCTTCAGTGGCGGCGCAGTAATACATCGCCCTATCTCCGGGGCCTGCAGTCTGAATTTTCAGAGTGCTCCTTTGAATGTCAGCTCTCACCACCTCGAATCGCCTCTCGAACTCTTCCTGGAAAGTAGGCTTGCTCCCAGACACGTCCGTCACCAGAAGCTGGGGGCCTTGCCCGTGGTGCTGGCGGTACCAGAGCATGGTGATGTGCTCCGTGTCCTTCTGCTGACAGGTCAGTGTTGCGCTCTCCCCATGTCCCACAGTCAGTTCACTGGGTGTCTGGGACACTGAGGCACATCGACAACAATCTAGGGTAGTGGGAAGGGAGGAAGAAAGGAAAGGGTCCAAGATTCAGTTAACGCAGCCACATCAGGAAAAGTCTGCAGTGCATCCCAGTGCATTTTCTGATCGAATATGAGCTCAGACAATCATCCAACATGTGAAGGAGGCCGTTCATCCTAGCAGGCCTGTGCTAGCTCTTTGAAAAAGCTATGCAATGAGTTCATTCCCCAACTTTTCTCATCTCAATTTAGTTTTAAATGTAATTTATTCCAGTTTTCTAAGAATAAGAGTGAGGTCCTGTCTGGCAGATCATGCACCGGTTATAGAAGCAAATATCAGTGCAAAGTAACTCAATGTCTGTTTCTATATGAAGGGGACAATGACAACATCAATGAACGATATTACATACGGATCAGTAAGTGTATTTCTTAAAGAAACTCACGTTAAATGAAACAATAGTAGCATTCTGAAGTTACTTACGCGGCATCAGCAATGAAAAGGCCCAGAGCAGGAGTTTGAATTCCATCTTGGTGAGGTAACCAAGATGTGGTCTGGCAGCAGGAGAGGTGGGAAGAATGTGGCGCCTCTTGTTGAAGACATGGGGGAAAAAGTGCAACATAGACGACTGGAAATGGCGTCACGGATATTGCAAGCCTGAAAGTAAGGGAGAGGAAGTGAGTTATCATGGCAGGGGATTGCTTCAACTGTTGAGCTTCCAGTCCACGGTCATCTGAGATTGAAGTGTTGTTAACTCACTCAGATCCTCGTTCCACAAAACAATTGTGGGGCATGAGTGGAATTACTTCTATTTCATTCAATGGGTTGAGTAGGGTCCACGGTGTGATCAGGTATTAGTTGGTATAGGGGAGCCCAGAGCAGGAGTTGCTGAATAAAATAACGCCTGCAAACGTGTGATCAGAGCCATCGATTTACAATAAACCACAGTTATTCTGGGAGTCGATTGCAGATCTGTCAGCGAATTCTAAAATATTCTATTAGCAATAGCATATGTGAACAGGAATGCGAGGAGGGCAGAGTCAGAACAGCAGAGGAGGAGCACGTTCGGCCCTTCGAGTCCGTGTGAGCTCTCTATACAGAAATCCAATTAGTCCCATTCCCCAAGCAAGTTTATTTCTCTCCAAGTTCACATCCAATTACATTTTGAAATCATTCATTCTCTCTGCTTCCAGCATCCAGGTAGGCAGTGAGTTCCACATCATTACACCACGCTGCGTAAACAAGATATTCCTCACATCGCCCCTGTATCTCTTCCCAAAACCTTACATCTGTGTCCCCCAGTCCTTGTATCCAACAGCTCATGGGAACAGATTTTCTTTGTCTATTTTCTGCAACCTCTCTTCATTTTGTACACTTCTGTCAAATCTCCCCTCAATTTCCTATGCTCCAAGGAGAACAACCCCAGCTTCACCAAACTAACCATGCAGCTAAAATCTCTCATCCCTGGAACCATCCCGGTAGATCGACTCTGCACCCTCTCAAGGACCTTACATCCTTCCCAAAGTGTGGTGACCAGAACCGGGCTCGATGCTCAAGTTGGGGCCTAACCAAAACCTCATATATGTTGAGCATAACTGCCCTGCTTTTGTACTTTATACCTCTATTCATGAATCCCAAGATCCCATAAGCTTCGTGAACCTCTATCTCAATATGTCCTGCCACCTTCAAAGATCTATGCACATTAACCCCCAGGTCCCTCTGCCCTTGAACACTCTTTAGGCCTGTGTCATTAAGTCTGTATTTCCTCTCTGTCTCCCTTCTGCGAAAATGTATCACCTGATAGCAATGTACTTCACTGTTAACTGCCTCTGAAATGGGCTAGCAAGTCATTCAGTTCAGGGCAATTCGGCATAGGTAATGAATACTGACCTTGTCAGTGATGTGCACATCCCTTAATATGTGTTTTTATATAAAATTCCTCCTTCTCCATTTTTCTTTCACTGTTTTCTGAATTTGCTTCTCTTTACTTCCTTCCGATCATCTGTTTTAGTATATCACAAGTGTTTGCTCAAACCATTTACTATGAACGAGCAGACTTGGGGAAATCCAATTGTCTATTTTGTGTGGAATGGTTATGATTTTAATCTGTTTCAGTGTTAGTGGAATTGACTATTGGGTAGATTGGTCAAGTCACTGCTGCATTGCTCGCTCAGTCTTTACAGAAGCAAGTGGGACTCAGGCTGCGGTGGAGCTCCATCTCCACCTCGTGGCTGTCATGTGTAACTACAGGCACCTGTGGTTTGCACAGTGCAATTGATAAAATAGGCATTATGAAGACATGCTTTGAAATTGCTCCGTCTTCCCATTTTTTATCCATTGCTTCGGCTGGTGACGCTAGTGACATCGAATTTGATAGAAGATGCAGCACAGATTCAGGCTATTCGGCCCGATGGGACCATGTTCCAGACTAGCCTGGGGCAGATGGCGGTGTACTTGTCATGTCACTGAGCTGGTAATCCAGAGGATGGGGCTAATCTCCAGGCGACATGCGTTCGAATCCCACCAGGTCAGATGGTGGAATTTAAATTCAATTAATGAATAAATTTAATTATTTCATCAGAAAATCTGCAATTGAAAGCTAGTCTCAGTTAAGGGGCCCTGTCACCCAGCTGGCTCACTCATGTCTTTTAGTGAAGGAAATCCACCGTCCTTACCTGGTCTGACCTACATGTGACTTGAGACCCACAGAACACAAGAAATAGGAGCAGGTGTAGATCATATATCCCATCGAGCCTGCTCCATCATTCAATACAATCATGGCTGATCTTGGGCTTCAATTCCACTTTCCTGCCTGCTCCCCATATCCCTTGATTTCCTGAGGGATCAAAACTCCCATCCTTAAATGTATTCAATGAAGGACCATCCACAACACTCTGGGATAGAGAATTCCAATGTTTCACAACCCTTTGAGTGAAGTCATTTCTCCTCATCTCAGTCCGGAATGATTGATCCCTTATCCTGAGATTTCTCGCTGCCTTATTTCATGAAAAGCCGTGTAACATTTGTCAGCTTTCAATCCGATGGGACCATTCCTGAATCTAAGGAATTCTGGAAAATCATAGCCAGCGCCTCCACTCTCTCTGCAGCTATCTCTTTTAGAACTCTAGGATGTAATCCATCTGGTCCAGGGGACTTGTCAGATTTTAATCCCTCGAGTTTCTCCAAGAAATTTTCTCAATTGATATGAATATCCTTAATTTCCTCACTCTTTTTAGGCCCCAGATTACTGCCTATTTCTGGTCTGGAACTTGTGTCTTCTACTGTGAAGACAGGTACAAAATATTAGTTCAATTCCACTGCCATTTCCCCATTCCCCATGGTGATTTCTCCTGTCTTTACCTCTAAGGGACCAACGTCAACTTTAGCTACTCTCTTGCTTTCTATGTAAAAGCTCCTACCATCTGTGTTTATATTGCTGGTTAGCTTATTCTCACATTTTATTCCCACATCTGATGAAAGAACATAAACAATGTCTTCATCCATCCCTATCAGTATGACGTGCTATTTCCTGCTCCCTAATGTTTTTATCCAGCATCCATTTACATATATCTGGTTATACACATCATTTTTTTCTGTGTGCCACCGAATTCCACATTCTCACCACTCTGTATAAATTCATTTCTGGGAGTTATTAGTGAGTATGATGTATTCCTGGCCTTCCCTACAAGTGCAGACATCTTCTCACCTCTACCCTATCATATTCCTTCATAATCTTGAACACCTCTATCAGGTCACCCCTCAGCCTTCTCTTGACTGGGGAAAAGAATCCCAGACTTTTCTATCTTTCCTGATAGTTATAACCTTTGTGCTCTGGTATCATTCTTGTAAATCATTTTGCACTTCTGCTCGTACCTCTCAGTGTAATATGGAGACCAGCACTCCGCACAGCACTGCAGATTTGGACCAACCAAGGTCGATGAAGACCAGAACTGTACACAGGGTTCCAGAAGCGCTCTAAGTAAGGTATTTGTAAGTCTGAACTGTCCTCAGCACTTCAGGCGTCATCTACACAAGGCATATCGGGCTGAGAATTGTGCCCAGTGTGCATAATTGTCCAGGTGTGGTCTATCTGAGGTTCGGGTTGAATTGTATTTCAAAGGGCCATTATTCAGGTGTGGGCACAGACAGTGTGTGTTGCCTGTCTGGAGGTTGTGGGGAGTTAGAACATGGGCGTTCTGCGACTCGAACGGGCACTGAACAGATGCAGATCCGCATCCCTCACCCAGAGCTCCTCTACACCGAATGCTGGGTTAAATGCACCCGTTTGAAGGGAGACATGTGAGGGTTTTTGTCAAGGCGGCCAATGACTCTGAACCGCTGTGTCCCATCACCAGCTGCACAGAAATACACCGCCTCGTCCGTGGCGTTCACACTCTCGATCGTCAGAGTGGATTTCTTATTGTCCAGAGTCCTGGTAATAACAAACCCGCTCTTAAAACCATCTTCATACTGAGGTTCATTGCTTAGAAAGTTAAACCCGATTAACAGGAATCCTCTGCCGGGGGACTGACAATACCAGTCCATGGAGTTGCGAATCTTTGCTATCTGCAGACAGTTCATTTCCACGGGTCCTGGTTGTTTAACAGCCAGTGACTGAGGCCATTGATGTATCACATCACCCCGGCAAACACCTAGAAAGAGAAATTAGAGGGAATGAACTAGTATCGATGGAGTTACAATTGAGACGATGGACGTCGGTGTTGCACCAAATTAATGACGGAAATTCGGTCTGTGTCCTAATTTCCTACAAGAACCTGGATCTTTACAACTGTAAAATAGAATTGTGGAATCCACAAGCTTGCAAGTGGGTGCAAACATTAAAGAGTTAACATCATCTTCCCAAACGAGGGGACTAGGGGATAGAGTTCACTATCTTATATTAAATGATTGATTGCTGAATTTCACAGTTTTATTGAGATCATTAATCATCCCTTTCAGTTAAACAAATGTAGAAGAGTGATTGGAACAGAATTTTAACCTACTCAGCGCCAGAAGGGAAATAGCAAAGACGATGAAACTGAAAGGCATGTTTGCGGTGGATCTGAGAGACTTTCTGCTGGTTACTCTGGGTTTTAAGGGAGGGAGAGAGATGAGGTGTAGGCAGAGCGGACCGTCATAGGAGGAAGTTATCTCAAGGCAATGATCCCCGCCCCTACCTTTAAGTTGTCCCCCATTCTTTTGTTTGCTTCCTTCCGCCCCTTTCCACTTGTTTCTTCTCTCCATTTCCCTCCTTCCACCCCACTTTCTACTCTGCTGCCAATATCTTCATTCCCGTCCCTTTGTGAGCTTGCTTTCATGCTGCGGCGAGGGAAATTCTGAAGGTAGCGAGGTGTTGGAGAGGGTAGGTGAAAAAAACAAGGGGCGGTGCAACGATAACTGCTTTGAGTGACTCCAGAGCTTATGGTGCACAACAGGGGATTATTAACATCCTTTTGCAAATGAAAATCAGTAGTGGAGGAAGAGAAGGTGGATAGTTCGATGGCAGCGGCTCATATAACATCACTGTAAAGTGGCAATCTAACTGCATTTAGCCTTTAAAGTGAAAAGATTGCAGAAGCAGAGGAATTGACTCATTGATCAGCGGCGCCAAAGCCTGTGGTGGCGCGAAATATAGTGGAGCCACTGCGCCGACCAGTGGCAGCATGGTGCAACTGCAACAAGCTGTGTTTGTTACTTTCCCAGTGAAACCCATGCTGTGGGCTTCTTCAAGTCACTTCCCGAAATTCATCCTCCTTCTCAGTGTTTCATCCTCTCCTGCAGAGGATTATTACCCGCAGAATTAACGATACAAATTCAGTCTTTGTCCTAATTTCCTGCCAGTATCTGTACAGATGTAAAGCAGAATAGTGAAATCTACATGAGTAAAAGTGGGTGTAGATGTTATATGGTTAACAGTATATTCTTAACAATTTTGTTGCCAAAAAAGGGGGAACAGATTAATGAGTTCACTGTCTTATATTCAATAATTGATTGCTGATTTCACAAGTCACCGCCGCACAGTCTTGTTGAGATCATTAATCAGTTGATCAAATGTAAAACAGTGATTGTGACAGAATTTAAACATACTCAGCGACAGAAGGAAAATAGCAAACGTCGATGAAATTGAATGGCATGTTTGCGGCGGATCTAAGACACTTTCTGCTGGTTGCTCTGGGTTTAAGGGAGCGAAGCTGAGGGAGGAAACATTAATGGGATTAGCATCCTTGAAAGTTGATAAATCACCAGGGCAGGATGAAATGAATCCTAGGCTGCAAATAGAAGCAAGAGAAGAAATAGCAGAGGGTCTGACCATCTTTTTGCAGTCCTCACAGGTGTGGCGCCGGAGGATTGGAGAATTGTTAACGTTGTGCCTCCGTTTAAAAAGGGAGGGAAGGATAGACTGACTAATTACAGGCCAGTCAGTCTGACCTCCGTAATGAGCAAAGTATTGCAATCTATTCTGGGAGACAGGATAAACTGTCACTTAGAAAGGCACAGATTAATCCAGGATAGTCAGCATAGATTTGTTAAGGGACGTTCTTGTTTGATCAATTTGATCGAATTTTTTGAAGAAGTAACAAGGAAGATAGATGAGGGTAGTGCAGTTGACGTGGTCTACCTGGATTTTAGCAAGGCTTTTGAAAAGGCTGCACATGGCAGACTGGTTCAAAAAAAAACAAAATCCCATGGGATCCAGGGAAATGCAGCAAGGTGGATACAAAATTGGCTCAGTGCCAGGAAACAAAGGGTAATTGTTGATGGGTGTTTTAGCGACTGGAGGGCTGTTTGCAGTGGCGTTGCACAGGGCTCAGTACTGGGTTCCCTGCTTTTTGTGGTATTTATTAACGATTTGGATGTAAATGTAGGGGGGCATAATCCAAATGTATGTAGACAACACAAGGATTAGCCGTGTGGTAGATCGCGAGGTGGATAGCTGTCGGCTGCAGGAAGATATTGATGGTCTTGTCAGATGGGCAGAACAGTGGCAAAGGGAATCCAACTTGGAGAGGTGTGAGGTGATGCATTTGGGGAGGTCAAACAAGGCAAAGGAATACACGATTAATGGGAAAATACTGAGAAGTGCAGAGGAAGTGAGGGACCTTGGAGTGAATGTCTACAGATCCCTGAAGGTAACAGGACAGGTCGATAAGGTGGTTAAGAAGGCATATGGAATCCTTTCCTTCATTAGCTGAGGTATAGAATACAAGAGCGGGGAGGTTATGCTGGAACTGCATAACTCATTGGTTAGGCCACAACTTGAGTATGTGTGAAGTTCTGGTCACCTCATTACAGAAAGAATGTAATTGCACTAGAGAGGTTACAAAGGAGATTAACAAGCATGTTTCCCGAACTGAAAATGCAGCTATGAGGAAAGATTGGATAGGCCGAGGTTGTTCTCCTTGGAACAGAGAAAGCTGCGGGGAGATCTGATTGAAATGTACAAAATATTGAAGGGGCCTGGATAGAGTGCATGTGAAGGGTCTATTCACCTTGGCAGAGAGGTCAGTGATGAGGGACCATAGATTTAAAGTGATTGGTAGAAGAATTAGAGGGGAGATAAGGAAAATCATTTTTCACCCAGAGGGTGGTGATGGTCTGGAACTCACTGCCTGAAAGGGTAGTTGAGGCAGAGACCCTCAACTCATTCAAAAGGAGTCTGGATTTGCACCTCAAGTGCTGTAATCTGCAGGGCTACGGACCAAATGCTGGAAGGTGTGATTAGAATAGGTGGATCGTTTTTCGGCCGGCACTGATGTGATGGGCCAAGTGGCCTCTTTCTGTGCCTTAAACTTTCTATGAGACTATTGGAGTGATAGAGTGTATGTGAAAGTGCCAAGGAATGAGAGAGAGACAGAGTCACAGAGGATGATATGGAGAAAAACAGTTAGAGAAAAAGAGAGGCAGTGATAGAGATAGATGGAGAGAGGGAGAAAAAGATATGCCTGTCTGTCTATCTATATAGCTATCTATCTATCTATCACTGTAGCTATCTGTCTAACTTTCTCTATATCTATCTATCTGCATGGCTGTGTGTCTGTCTCTCGATCTGTGTCAGTTTGTCTCTCTATCTGTATGAATCCGTCTGTCTGTCTACCTACCTATCTTTTTGTCTGTCTGTCTTCATATTTACCTATTTGCATATCTGTCTGTCTATCTATCTATTTGACCATTTGCCTATCTATCTGTCTACCTATCTGTCTGTCTATCAATCAATCTGTCTGTCAATCGATCTATCTGTGTGCCTATCTGTCTACCCATCTGTCTTTCTATTTATCTGTCTGTATATCTATCTATCTAATGTCTGTCTCTCTGCCTTTCCATCCATCCATCTATCTATCTATCTATCTATCTATCTATCTATCTATCTATCTATCTATCTATCTATCTATCTATCTATCTGTCTGTCTGTCTATCTATCTGTCTATCTATCTATCTATCTATCTATCTATCTATCTATCTATCTATCTATCTATCTATCTGTTTGACTATCTATATGTCTGTCTATCGATCTATCTGTCTGTCTATCTATCTGCCATCTGCCATTCTACCTTCCTATCTATCTATCTATCTATCTATCTATCTATCTATCTATCTATCTATCTGTCTGTCTATCTACCAATCTGTCTGTCTGTCGATCTATCTGCCTGTCTATCGATCAAATGTCTGTCTATCTATCTATCTGTCTATCGATCTATCTATCTAATGGCAGTCTCTCTGCCTTCCTCGCTATCTATCTGTCTGTCTAACTATCTATCTGTCTGTCTGTCTATCTAATGTCTGTCTGTCTGACTTCCTAGCTACCTATCTGTCTGTCTATCGATCTATCTGTCGGTCGATCTATCTATCTATCTATCTATCTATCTATCTATCTATCTATCTATCTAATGTCTGTCTGTCTGCCTTCCTTGCTATCTATCTGCCTCTTTATGCTGCCTATTGCATGGTGCCGCACACCAATTGGCTTCCGTGTTTTAAGTACACTGCTCTCTGAAATGACCTAGCAAACTCTTCAGTTATCTACAAGGCAGCACACACCTTCTCCAGGGCAATGAGTGATGATGAATAACTACTGACTTTCTCAGACCCAGGCACCCAGAATGAATAAAAATAAAATAAAGCAAGAGAAGAGATAGCAGAGGATCTGACCATCATTTTCCAGTTGTTAATTGGCTGTTTTGGGGCATCTTGAAGTCGTGGAAGACCTTATATATATATATATCTTTTCTTATTCGTTCATGGGACGTGAATTTCTTTTGCAAGGCCAGCAATTATTTCACAAAACTGATTGTCCTTGAGAAGGTGGTGGTGAGCTGCCTTCTTGAACCGCTGCAGTACATGTTGGATAGGTACACCCACAATGCTGTTAGGAAGGGAGTTCCAGGATTTTGACCCAGTGACAGTGAAGAAACGGCGATATAGTTCCAAGTCAGGATGGTGTAGGACTTGGAGGGGAACATGCAGGTGGTGGTGTTCCCATGAGTCTACTGCCCTTGCCCTTCCATGTGATGGAGTTGGTGGGTTTGGAAGGTGCTGTCTTAGGACACTCGATGCTTTGCTGCAGTGTATAATGTCGATGGTACACACTGCTTCCACTGTGGTGTAGGAAGTGAGTGTTGAAGGTGGTAGATGGGTTGCTGAACGACCGGGCTGCTATGTCCTGGATGGTGTTGAGCTTCCTGAGTGTTGTTGGAGCTGCACCCATCCAGGCAAGTGGAGAGTATTCCATCACACTCCTACCTTGTGCCTTGTAGATGATTGATACTCTATACATCACTTCACAATGGTGATGCTAACTATCTGTCTTATTTAGATCATTAATTAAACTTCAAATTAATCAAGTACAGGACAGAGACTGTGACTCAGTTTTAACATACTCAGTGCCAGAAATTAAACAGTGTAGACGAGGACTTTGAAATTTTGCAGAGGATCTGAGACACATCTCTCTCTTTCCTTCTCTCTCTTCCTCGTACTTTCTGCTATTCCCTGTCATTCAGCCCTTGATGAAGGTTCCGGAATCCGGGTATCACCAGCTTGGAAAACGGCCGGTGAGGCAGGGAGAGACATTAACCATTGTCACTGCTCCTGTATGTCAGTCAGTTGTGTTGTTCACCCTGTTGGTTTTTGTACTGGCATTAAGGCAGTCTGCAGCGCTGTGCTCCCTGGCTGCACAGTAATACACCGCCGCATCCACAGCCTTCACCTTGAGGACCCTCAGGCTGCATCGTCTCTCCTCGTGCCTCAAAATCTTCACCTCCTCCTCAAATCTTCCTTCGTAAATGGGTGAGCTTCCAGTGTAAGAATGACCCATTAGGGTGAGCCCCTGCCCGGCATACTGCCGATACCACAGCAGAATGCTCTTTCTACTGTCATTCCGGGAACAGTTTAATTCTGCTGGTTCACTTCCATTCACCACCACCAGAGTTGGCCACTGGTGTATCACCTCTGCTAGAGTTTTGCCTTGAGAAATAAGGAGAATAGTTTAAAAAGTTTAGAACATATTGTGACATATGATAACCAACTATAACTATCAAAATAGTTAAGTAGATAATACTAGATAACTATATAGGCAGACAATATATAGTTAAATGATATATTGGTAGATATATAGATAATAAACAGATAGATATAGAGATTGAAAAATAATGTAGCAAGTGATATGAGAGAGACAAATTAACCCAGAATTAGGGCAAACTTATCGGTTAAAGATAGCTGTAGTAGCGTCACGAATATATAAGTAACTTTCATTCAGTCAAAAATTTCATTAAGCCAATATTATTTACAGTGAAATTACGTTATGTAGTTCAAGAAATGACAGAAAATCGACTTCAATGATGTTTTATCAATCTAGTTTGATAGAAGTTAGTAGTGAATGAAAACACAGCATCTATTTTAGCACAGGTATCTTTATGAACGATGAATACCTACATGGAAGAAGAGAACAGACGATTAGGAAGAGTTTGACTAACTGCATCCTGCAGACTGAGGGCTGAATCTGTTCATGAATCAATATCAGGCGGCTGAAGATAAAGCAGAGAGCGGAAATGACAGCACTGGAAGCAGGGTTTCCTTCTGACCCCTCACTTCTGGGTATGACAGAATAATAACACCCACTGGTCGGAAGGAGCTTGAACAAGGAACTGCTTCCCGTCTGTATCTGGCTCTCGTTGCTTGTGTCTGATTGGTGTTGTATTGGGTAGCTCTTTCGAAAAACCGGGCCAGGCTCAATGGGCTGAATGACCTCGGCTCTGCTGTAGGATTCTATAAATATATAAGACACATCAAGTTGCTTGTTTGTATTAGGCAGATCAAAATTTATTTCCCCTGGGCTAAACGACAATTCAAGGGTTATGTTTTACATTGGGGTGAAATCTTAGATACTTTGAAAAGCGACAGTGTCATGAAGAAGTGGGTTAACTGTTTTGAACAGATGCTCAAACCGCCGTCAGGAGGCAGGTGTTCCAGTGAGAGACCTATCTGGGGAGGTGTCTCACTTTTGCATTGTATGAATCATTGGGGACATGTACAACAGGGAGCTATGTGTAACTCTTGTCACATACCACAGACAGCTCATTCAACAGGACCATGAACCCATTTACCCCACCTCGGAATCTGTTCTTTACAGGTAGAGGCTGCCTTAACGAGAAGGATCTGAGCACATTGCTGCAGCATTTTTAATAATTCATAATGTATTGATGTACTCTGAGTCGAAGGAGAGCAAGAAGATGAAACTATCAGTAAAATACAAATCATGATATATCAATAATTAAACTGGTATGGTGTAAATAATGGTCTTAGATTGATGATAAACGTCAGATATATGGTGGATGCATATTTAGAGAGGTGAGAGACAGAGAGATAAATCGATGGCAAATATATATATATGATCAAAATAAATAGATAGATAAATGGTGCAATATAACCAAAACTGGACAGAGAGACAGATAGATAGATAGATAGATAGATAGATAGATAGATAGATAGATAGATAGATAGATAGATAGATAGATAGATAGATAGATAGATAGATGGATGGATGCAGAGACGCACAAAGAGACACAGAAACTCGCAGATAGTCAGAGAGACAGAAAGACACTGAGATAGACAGACAGGTTTATCTCCCACAAGTGCTTTCCTCCCCCTTCAGAGTTTTTGCTGAACTCCGGCGCCTTTCTGAGTCACTGTGCAGTCTCCAGGCACAGTAATACACGGCTGATTGATTCGCCCACAGGCTGGAGGACTCCAGGTAAAAATGGGTGTTGTCGGGTCTCCTGGCGGTGAAACCGTCCACCTCACCAGAGGGAATGACCGTTCCAGCGAGGTTGGAATAGAAAAGGTTCTCGGGATCACGGTCTGGATGCCACCGGTACCAGTAGAAATAGGAGCCAACATCTGCCTTTGTGTAAACGCACTGGATACTGACTGGAGAGCCTGGGGAATGGGATATGGAAGCGGGAGTCTGTTGGATCAACACGGCCCCCACATCTGTAAAACAGAGAGAGAGAGAAAGAGATTTACCCAGGGACATTGTCTCTATCGTTACAAACAAGAAGAGGTAGAAGTGGGCAGAGAGAGAGAGAGAGAGAGAGCGCTGGGGACCAGTTAGAGGCAGAGAGGCAGAGATAAAGGCAAAGAGAGAGAGAGAGAGAGAATGAGAGACAGAGAAAGAAATATAGAGGGAGAAGGAGAGAGACAAAGACAGACAGAGACTGAGAAGCAGAGACACATGTACATCATTGTAACCTCACAGTTCAGACACCTCCTTACCCGTTAACACCAACAACACAACCCAGAGCTGAGAGACAGCCATCTCTGGAGGGTAAAGGATCCGTGTGGTTTTATATGAAGTGACTGAGCACTTTTATTGTAGAGTATCTCAAAGTTCTGGGCACTGACTGAAATTCACAGCTTCCCTCTCCATCACTTTATCATACAGATAGGCGGGACCCAGTTTTCTTTCATTTCCGGGGAGGGACCAATGTTAGACTCCTGGTAATCGCTTTCTGGAACTGCAATTCTGTTTCATTGACATCTGCAGCCCGATCATTCGGAGCCCTGTCCAAATATGTGCACACAGTACTCCAGGTGTGTTCTCACCAAGACCCAATACAAGTGTAATACGACTTCCTTATTCTAGTACTCCCATCCCCCATGAAACAAACACCAACATGCCTGTAATTCAACAGAAGCACTTCATTGGCTGTCGAACTCCTTGGGAAGTTCCAGATCGGCTTTCCAACTTTCTCCTCTCTTTCAGATACTGACGTTGACTATATAGAATTGCAGACAATATAGAACACAGCATCAGGTGAACGGATCTATACAGGTGCTAATGTTCCACAGATACATCCTTTCATCCCTCTTTATCTCAACCTCTCAGCATCTCCTGTCAGTCCTTTCTGCCTCGTATGTCTACTGGTTTCCCACTGAATACTATTTACCTCCACCACTGCCTGTGGTGGTGAGTTCCCCATTCTCACCAATCTCTGGGGAATGAAGTTTGTCCTGAATTCACGTTTGGATTTTTAGTGAGTATCTTATGCCTTATAATTCTGGTCTTTAGCCTCAAGTGAAAATATCTTGTCTACGTCTATCCTATCAAACCTATTAATAATATTAAAGACTTCTTATCTGGGCACCCCTCATTTCTAGAGAAGAACCCCAGCCTGTTCGATCTTTACTGCTATGTATAATTATACCGTGATCTAAATGTGGCCTAACCAATGTATATAGACGCCAGAACTGTGCATAGTGCTCCAGTTGTGATCTAACCAATGTATAATGAGAGCGGAACAGTGCACAGTTCTCCAAATGAAGTCGAACCAAGGTATGAGGAGACCTGAAATGTTGACAGTGCACCCAGTGTGTTTTAACCAAGGAGGTTGGAGGCCAAACATGTGCAAATTCCAATTTTGGAACCCAGGTACATGAAGATAAAACTGTGGATGAGGCCCTGCTCTCTGAGTTCTTGGAAAAATTCCGTGAGTTTGAAGTCAGTCTGTGTGTGGTTCTTTGTCTAGACAGTGGATAGCTCTGAACTGCTTTGTCCCATCAGTCACTTTACATAAATACACCTCCACATTGACCTTACCTTGGAGATCCTACAGTAGACACCTCAAGGCACAGGAGAAGTAACACCAGAGGTGCCTCCGCATTAACCTCCAAATCCAGTGGCAAGACAGGTAGTCCAACAGCATCGTCCTCTCCCAAACCAACCTGTCTAGTGTCAGGGCGCGAATCACCCAAAACCAGCTCCACTGGCTGGGACATGACATTCACATTCCTGCCACCAGA
Source organism: Heterodontus francisci (assembly GCF_036365525.1). NCBI lineage: Eukaryota > Metazoa > Chordata > Chondrichthyes > Heterodontiformes > Heterodontidae > Heterodontus > Heterodontus francisci. The sequence goes on along the minus strand of NW_027140825.1, from coordinate 1,244,314 downwards.
CTCCCCAAAGCAGCAGTTCTACTCAGTACTTAGCCGTGTCAGGAGACTCCCAGGAGGACAGCGGAAACGCTTTAGAGATGTCCTCACAGGATCCCTGGAGAGATGAAACATCCGCGTCGACTCCTTGGAGACCCTGGCTCCTGAACATCCCAGATGGAGAAAGGACATACGGGAAGGCATTGGACACCTCGAGGAACTTAAGGAACATGCAGAGGTAAGGCCGAGGCATCGGAGGGAGCACACAAACCTGCAAACTACTCACCTACCTGATCCTACAAGCACCACCTGCCCCTCATGTACCAGAGTCTGCAGATCATACACTGGTCTCATCAGCCATCTCAGAACCCATTGAACCGGAGTGGAAGCAAGTCATCCTCAATCCCGGGGGAATGCCTAAGAAGGGGAACTCTTTCCGGCTTCCTGGTTAATTTATTGTTTTGCACCATTCTGCAAAAGCAAACCCGCTCTGAAAACCTCAACATACTGAGTTTCACCTCCTCAATGAACAGACCTGAGTAATACAGCCCCTCGACCGGCGGGGTGAGGATATCACAACATGTCAGTGTGAAGCCTTCTGTTCTGAAAACTGTCTCTCACTTGATCACATGAAGTGAGCACCAGATCTCCCGTTATTCCACCTGGAAACAGGGAGCATGGGGGGCAAAATGCTACTTTACACTTGGCACGATAGATGTGGGAGTTGTGCTAAAGTCAGGATGGACATTCAGACTCTCTCCTAGTTTCCTATAAACTCCTGGGACAGTGCAATTGTAAAATAGAAACTGGAAATCTGCAAACTGGCATCTGGGTGCAACTATTTCAAGGTTGGACTGATATTAATGTCACTTAATGCCCCCAAAAGGATCAGATTTAAAGCTCATTTACCTGATATCAAATCATTGATTTGTTTGACATCGCCAGAATATTTTGTGTGAAATAGTTGAGAAGTGAAACATTTCAGAAGCAGCCAAGTTGACCTGCAGAGCTGCTGTGGGTAAAGTTCACTCTGTCTGAGCATGTTGTGGGCAGCGGCGACAGTGGAGTAACACTGGCACCTAGTGGCTCCACGTGCAACTGCAAGCACCGATTCTGCAGGCGTTTCAGTCTCAGACTCTAAAATTGTATCAGTCATTGGCTTTATCCTCCTACTCGACTCCCGTTTGCGCTTGTGGCATAGAACCAGATGGAAGTTAATGCACTCTTCCGCGCCATTCGGCCCGACATCTCTCTGCTTCACTCAAGCCTCAACCAGTCAAATACATTTTGAAGTGCAGTCACTGTTGTAATGTCGGGAAGGAGGCAGACAAGCTGCAAGATCAAGTGCAGGGTTATTCAGAAAGAACAGGGAGTGGGAGTAATTGGACAGGGAAGATGAAAACCAGGGATCATAAATGTAAGGTTGTCCTTAATAAATCCAATTGGGAATTCAGAAGGAGGTTCTTTAACCCAGGGAGCGGTGAGAATGTGGAATTACAGACCAAATGGAATGGGTTGAGGTCGAATAGAGACAATACTGTTAAGGGGGGAGCTGAATAAATACATGAGTGAGAAAGGAATAGGAGAATCTGTTGATAGGGTAAGATGAAGAGAGATGGGAGGAGGTCGCTCTTTCGAACAGCCAGGCCTGGATCGATGGGCTGAATGGCCTGGATTTGTCCTGCATGACACGATGACCCAATAAGACCCGTCAGCCTGCTGCCTTGTTTCAGATCCAAGACAGTTTCATTCCCCACCCACCCCCGCCCACTTGTGCTAAACGGGAGCTAAAGGGTTAAGTTCTTCACCGCACTGAACTCCAGTCATTGTGAAAATTCTTCAAAAGACACCGAGAGACTGAGAGACAAGTGGGTTAACAGTTTTGAACAGATGCTGAAGCCGCCGTCTGGAGGCAGGTGTTCCAGTCAGAGACGGATCTGGAGAGGTGTTTCGACTTTGCACTGTATGAATCATCAGAGACATGATTAAAGGTTCCAAGATCAACCATTTCCTATTTGTATGGACTTGTGTCCATTAGAGTAATGAGGATAAGGGGAGATTTTCAAGATGTGGTCAGAAGTGTCTTGATAGAGAAACTGTATCCAGAGGGTAGTATCTACTGTCAGGAGGGTCGATAAACCAGGGACCAAGAATTGAAGGTAATTGGGAAAGGAACCAGAGTGGGAGATGAGTGGAATCTTTCTCCTCAGTGAATTGTTATCATGTGGAGGACACTGACTGAAAGGGCGGTGGAAGACCATCCAATAGTAACTTCCAGATGTCAATTGGAGAAGTAGATGAAGGGGAGATTTATTAGTGCAATGGAGAACTAGTCAGTGAATGGGAACTAGTCAGACAACTCTGTCAAAGAGCCAGTTCATTCAACAGCAGACATAGAAACTGACAGATAGTCAGAGTGATAGAATGACACCCCAGATAGACAGGTCTATCTCCCATAAGTGAGTTCTGTCAATGTTTAGAGTTTTTGCTGAACTCCGGCGCCTTTCTGAGTCACTGTGCTGACTCCAGGCACAGTAATACACTGCTGATTGATTCGCCAACAGGCTGGAGGACTCCAGGTAAAAATGGGTGTTGTCGGGTATCCTAGTGGTGAAACCGTCCACCTCACCGGAGGGGTTGACCGTTCCGGCGGGGTAGGAATAGAAAAGATTCTCGGGCTCACGGTCCGGATGCCACCGGTACCAGTAGAAATAGGACGTAGCAGTTGCTTCAGTGTAAATACACTGGATCCTGACTGGAGATCCTGGGGAATGGGATATGGAAGCAGGAGTCTGTTGGATCAACACGGCCCCCACTTCTGTAAAACAGAGAGGGAACGAGGGAGATAAACCCAAGGACAATGTCAATAAAGATATCAACAAGAAGAGGTAGAGGCGGGCAGACAGAGAGATAAAGAGAGAGGTGGGGACCAGTTGGAGGCAGAGATAAAGGCAGAGAGAGAGATAGAGAGAGAATGAGAGACAGAGAAAGAATTATAGAGGGAGAAGGAGAGAGACAAAGACAGACAGAGACTGAGAAGCAGAGACACATGTACATCATTGTCACCTCACAGTTCAGACACCTCCTTACCCGTTAACACCAACAACACAACCCAGAGCTGAGACAAAGACATCTCTGGAGGGTGAAGGATCCGTGTGGTTTTATATGAAATGACTGAGCACTTTTATTGTCGAGTATCTCAAAGTTCTGGGCACAGACTGAAATTCACAGCTTCCTTCTCCATCACTTTATCATTCGGATAGGCGGGACCCAGTTTTCTTTCATTTCCGGGGAGGGACCAATGTTAGACTCCTGGTAATCGCTTTCTGGAACTGCAGTTCTGTGTCATTGACATCTGCAGCCCGATCATTCGGAGCTCTCTCCAAATATGTGCACCTAGTACTCCAGGTGTGTTCTCACCAAGACCCAATACAAATGTAATACGACTTCCTTATTCTTGTACTCCCATCCCCCTTGCAATAAAGACCAACATGCCTGAAATTCAACAGAAGCACTTCATTGGCTGTAGAACTCCTTGGGAAGTTCCAGATCGGCTTTCCAACTTTCTCCCCTCTTTCAGATACTGACGTTGACTATATAGAATTGCAGACAATATAGAACACAGCATCAGGTGAACGGATCTATACAGGTGTTGATGTTCCACAGATACATCCTTTCATCCCTCTTTATCTCATCTTCTCAGCATCTCCTGTCAATCCTTTCTGCCTCGTATGTCTACTAGTATCCCACTGAATACTATTTGCCTCCACCACTGCCTATGGTGGTTCGTTCCCCATTCTCACCAATCTCTGGGTAATGAAGTTTGTCCTGAATTCACGTCTGGATTTGTACTGAGTATTTTATACCTTATAGTTCTGGTCTTGGGCCTCAAGTGAAAATATCTTCTCTACGACTATCCTATCAAACCTATTAATAATATTAAAGACTTCTTATCTGGGCACCCCTCATTTCTAGAGAAGGACCCCTGCCTGTTCGATCTCTACTGTTATGTATAATTATACCGTGATCTAAATGTGGTCTAACCAATGTATATAGACGCCAGAACTGTGCTCAGTGCTCCAGTTGTGATCTAACCAATGTATAATGAGAATGGAACAGTGCACAGTTCTCCAAATGAAGTCTAACCAAGGAATGAGGAGTCCTGAAATGTTCACAGTGCACCCAGTGTGTTTTACCCAAGGAGGTTGGAGGCCAAACATGTGCAAATTCCAATTTTGGAACCCAGGTACATGATGATAAAACTGTGGATCAGGCCCTGCTCTTTGAGTTCGTGGAAAAATTACGTGAGTTTGAGGTCAGTCTGTATGTGGTTCTTTGTCTAGACAGTGGATAACTCTGAACTGCTTTGTCCTGTCAGTCACTGTAAATAAATGCACCTCCACATTTACCTTACCTTGGAGAACCTACAGTCGACACCTCAAAGCACAAGAGAAGTAACACCAGAGGTGCCTCCGCATTAACCTCCAAATCCAGTGGCAAAACAGGTAGTCCAACAGCATCGTCCTCTCCCAAACCAATCTGTCTAGTGTCAGGGTTCGAGTCACCCAAAACCAGCTCCACTGGCTGGGACATGTCATTCACATTCCTGCCACCAGACTCCCCAAAGAAGCAGTTCTACTCAGAACTTAGCCGTGTCAGGAGACTCCCAGGAGGACAGCGGAAACGTTTTAGAGATGTCCTCACAGCATCCCTGGAGAGATGAAACATCCGCATTGACTTCTGGGAGAACATGGCTCCTGACCATCCCAGATGGAGAAAGGACATACGGGAAGGCATTGGACACCTCGAGGAACTTAAGGAACATGCAGAGGTCAGGCCGAGGCATCGGAGGGAGCACACAAACCTGCAAACTACTCACCTGCCTGATCCTCAAAGCACCACCTGCCCATCATGTGACAGAGTCTGCAGATCATACACTGGACTCATCAGCCATCTCAGAACCCATTGAACCGGAGTGGAAGCAAGTCATCCTCAATCCAGGGGGAACTGCCTAAGAAGGTGAACTCTCTCCAGCTTCCGGGTTAATTTATTATTTTGCACCATTCTGCAAAAGCAAACCCGCTGTTAAAACCTCAACATACTGAGTTTCACCTCCTCAAAGAACAGACCTGATTAATACAGCACCTCCACCAGCGGTGTGAGGATATCACAACATGTCATTGTGAAGCCTTCTGTTCTGAAAACTGTCCCTCACTTGATCACATGAAGTGAGCACCAGATCTCCCGTTTTCCACCAGGAAACAGGGAACATGGGGGGCAAATGTTACTTTACACTTGGCACGATACATGTGGGAGTTGTGCTAAAGTCAGGATGGACATTCAGGCTCTCTCCTAGTTTCCTACAAACACCTGGGACTATGTAATTGTAAAATAGAAACTGGAAATCTGCAAACTGGCATCTGGGTGCAACTATTTCAAGGTTGGACTGATATTAATGTCACTTAATGCCCCCAAAAGGATCAGATTTAAAGCTCATCTACCTGATATCAAATCATTGATTTGTTTGACATTGCCAGAATATTTTGTGTGAAATAGTTGAGAAGTGAAACATTTCAGAAGCAGCCAAGTTGACCTGCAGAGCTGCTGTGGGTAAAGCTCACTCTGTCTGAGCATGTTCTGGGCAGCGGCGACACTAGAGTAACACTGGCACCTAGTGGCTTCACGTGCAACTGCAAGCACCGATTCTGCAGGCGTTTCAGTCTCAGACTCTAAAATTGTATCAGTCATTGGCTTTATCCTCCTACTCGACTCCCGTTTGCGCTTGTGGCATAGAACCAGATGGAAGTTAATGCACTCTTCCGCGCCATTCGGCCAGACAGCTCTCTGCTTCACTCAAGCCGCAACCAGTCAAATACATTTTGAAGTGCAGTCACTGTTGTAATGTCGGGAAGGAGGCAGACAAGCTGCAAGATCAAGTGCAGGGATATTCAGAAAGAACAGGGAGTGGGAGTAATTGGACAGGGAAGATGAAAACGAGGGATCATAAATGTAAGGTTGTCCTTAATAAATCCAATTGGGAATTCAGAAGGAGGTTCTTTAACCCAGGGAGCGGTCAGAATGTGGAATTCGCGACCAACTGGAATGGGTTGAGGTCGAATAGAGACAATACTGTTAAGGGGGGAGCTCAATAAATACATGAGTGAGAAAGGAATAGGAGAATCTGTTGATAGGGTAGGATGAAGAGAGATGGGAGGAGGTCGCTCTTTCGAACAGGCAGGCCAGGATCGATGGGCTGAATGGCCTGGATTTGTCCTGCATTATTCTATGATCCAATAAGACCCGTCAACCTGCTGCCTTGTTTCAGGGCCAAGACAGTTTCATTCCCCACCCACACCTCCCCCACCCCCTTCCCCCACTTGTACTAAACGGGAGCTAAAGGGTTAAGTTCTTCACCGCACTGAACTCCAGTCATTGTGAAAATTCTTCAAAAGACACCGAGAGACTGAGAGACAAGTGGGTTAACAGTTTTGAACAGATGCTGAAGCCGCCGTCTGGAGGCAGGTGTTCCAGTCAGAGACGGATCTGGAGAGGTTTCTCGCCTTTGCACTGTATGAATCATCAGAGACATGATTAAAGGTTCCAAGATCAACCATTTCCTATTTGTATGGACTTGTGTCCATTAGAGTAATGAGGGTAAGGGGAGATTTGAAAGATGTTGTCAGAAGTGTCTTGAAAGAGAAACTGTATCCAGATGGTTGCATCTACTGTCAGGAGGGTCGATAAACCAGGAACCAAGAATTGAAGGTAATTGGGAAAGGAACCAGAGTGGGAGATGAGTGGAATCTTTCTCCTCAGTGAATTGTTATCATGTGGAGGACACTGACTGAAAGGGCGGTGGAAGACGATCCAATAGTAACTTCCAGATGTCAATTGGAGAAGCAGATGATGGGGAGATTTATTAATGTAATGGAGAACTGGTCAGTGAATGGGAACTGGTCAGACAACTCTGTCAAAGAGCCAGTTCATTCGACAGTAGACTTAGAAACTGACAGATCGTCAGAGTGTTAGAATGACACCCCAGATAGACAGGTCTATCTCCCACAAGTGAGCTCTGACAATGTCTAGAGTTTTTGCTGAACTCCGGCGCCTTTCTGAATCACTGTGCTGACTCCAAGCACAGTAATACACGGCTGATTGATTCACCCACAGGCTGGAGGACTCCAGGTAAAAATGGGTGTTTTCGGGTCTCCTGGCGGTGAAACCGTCCACCTCACCTGAGGGGTTGACCGTTCCGGCGTAGCTGGAATAGAAAAGGTCCTGAGGCTCACGGTCCAGATGCCATCGGTACCAGTAGAAATAGGAGCCTGCTGTTGCTTCTGTGTAAATACATTGGATCCTGACTGGAGAGCCTGGGGAATGGGATATGGAAGCGGGAGTCTGTTGGATCAACACAGCCCCCACATCTGTAAAACAGAGAGGGAGAGAGAGAGAGAGAGAAATAGAGAGATAAACCCAGGGACAATGTCCAAATCGTTACCAACAAGAAGAGGTAGAAGTGGGCAGACAGACAGAGATAAAGAGAGCGGTGGGGACCAGTTAGAGGCAGAGAGGCAGAGAGAGAGAGATGAGAGACAGAGAACGAAATATGGAGGGAGAAGGAGAGAGACAAAGACAGCCAGAGACTGAGAAGCAGAGACACATGTACATCATTGTAACCTCACAGTTCAGGCACCTCCTTACCCGTTAACACCAACAACACAACCCAGAGCTGAGACACAGCCATCTCTGGAGGGTGAAGGATCCGTGTGGTTTTATATGAAATGACTGAGAACTTTTATTGTAGAGTATCTCAAAGTTCTGGGCACTGACTGGAATTTGCAGCTTCTCTCTCCATCATCTTCAACATTTTCCTAGGCGGAGCCAAGCTTTCTATCTTTGCTCATGGGCTCACCGAGGACTCGTCATTTCTGGGGAGGGACCAATGTTTGAGCCCCAGCTCATCGGTTTCTGGGCCTGCAGTTCTGTTTCATGTCTTTGAAAGTTGCAGAAAGGAAGGGAGTAAATGTGATGTAAACTATCTTCTGTGGTGGAGAGGTGATTAAATGAGCGGGTGTGTTGGGATCATCAATACCTTCAATACTCCCCTGATCATAACCACATTCATCCTGACACCATCCTCACACTCATCATTACCATCTGAGGCCACATTGTCACCCTCCTCCCGACCGCCAGCATCTGTGTCAGCCTCACCCTCAGCAGCCTCATAACCATGAAAAGATGATCACTCCACCATCATTATCAAGCTTGTTCTCTTCCAATTGTATCTGAATGTATTCAGTGATGGGATGTGTGCATTGCTGGGAGGGTCATTTCAGAAAAGCTGAGATGTTACAAGAGTAAATGTTCACTTTCTTTCTTAAATATCCATCAGGACTCGGTAACAAAGGAAATGTTAAAGGTTAGACCAGGAGTGGGGTGACAAGTTAACTATTCCATAGATGCACTTGACATGAAGTGAGGAGACCATGGATGGAATGGGAAACATTCCAATGTGTGTGGATTGAATGAGCAGTGGTGTGGTCCAGCATCGCACCCCTAACCTTCTGGATAGGGTTCTGGGGCTTTTTGGAACCTTGTGTGTTACAATGAACAGCTTCTCCCACACCTCCACATAGCTGAAATCCCTCACGCCCGGTCACCTCCTTGTAAATCTCCTTTGCACCCTCTGCATCCTCCCAACAATGTCATGTACAGAAGTGGACGTAGCACACCGGTTGAAGCCAAAACAGGCTTTTTATAAAGGGTTTAGCATCAATTTGTTGCGTTTGTGTTGCATTCAAAATTGTGTGCGTTAATTCTGCTTAATCAGGGAAAATAGTATGAAACATGCATTTCGGTACGACATTTTTGCTCGGTGGATTTGTTTTGACTTACCTGCAGTTTTTTGGCACTAAAGTGTCAGCCTTTTTCTTGGCTCCAGTCTGTGCAGTGGGTCCTTCTAACTCAGAGAGGACAGTTCTACCCACTCAGGCAGCGCACGTTGAGTCTTGAGTACCTCACCTCCTGACTCCCCAAAGCCTGTCCACCATCTATAAGGTACAAGTCAGGAGTGTGTTGGAATACTCTCCACTAGAGTGTGGCTCCAACAACACTGATGAAGCTCGATACCATCCAGGACAAAACAGCCCGCTTGATTGGCACCCCATTCACAAACTTTCACCCCTCCACCACCGACGCACAGTGGCAGCAGTGTGCACTATATAGAAAATGCACTGCAGCAATGCACCAAGGCTCCTTCGACAACACCTTCCAAAACCACGACCTCCAACACCTAGAAGGACAAGGACAGCAGATGCACGGGAACATCACCAACTGCAGGTTCTCCTTCAAGCCACATGCCATCCTGACTTGGAACTATATCGCCGTTCCTTCACTGTCGCTGGGTCAAAATCCTGGAACTCCATTCCTAACAGGACCGTGGGTGGACCTACCCCACATGGACTGCAGTGGTTCAAGAAGGCAGCTCACCACCACCTTCTCAAGGGCAACTTGGGATGGATAGCAAATGTTGGACTGGTCAGCGATGCTCACATCTCAATAAATAATTATTTTAAAACTATAAATGAACAGAAGCTGCTTCTTTCGGCAGAAGGCAACCAGGAGACATTGATTAAATGTAACTGGCAGATGAATAAGTGGGGGGAGGGGGGAGATGTGATGATTTGTTTAAGCAGCGAGTTGTTATGATGTGGCTAGCACTGTCTGAAAGGGTGTTGGAAGCACCTTGAACATGAACATTCAAAAGGCAATGGATTGCACACGTGAATGGAATCAATGTGCATGGCTATGGGGAAGTAGCAGGGGGGAAGAGCATAAACTGGACAGTTCTTTCAAATAAGCCAGTACGGGGGAGATGGGCCGAATGGTCTCCTTCTGTTCTGTTATCCAAGATGATTCCATGAACTGGTTGCAGAAAATGAGCAGTCAGTCTACTGCTGCCCCCTGCCGGTGGAAGATGAGCACTGAGATTCAATCTACTGCTGCCCCCTGCCGGTGGAAGATGAGCACTGAGATTCAATCTACTGCTGCCCCCTGCCGGTGGAAGATGAGCACTGAGATTCAATCTACTGCTGCCCCCTGCCGGTGGAAGATGAGCACTGAGATTCAATCAACTGCTGCTCCCTGCCAGTGGAGGATGAGCACTGAGATTCAATCTACTGCTGCCTCCTGCCGGTGGAGGATGAGCACTGAGATTCAATCTACTGCTGCCCCCTGCTGGTGGAAAATGAGCATTGATATACAATCTGCTGCTGCCCCATGCCGGTGGAAGATGAGCACTGAACTCCTGTTCATCCGCTGCAGGTTTTTGCAGCTGAGTATCCGCTTTCTCAAACACTGTGCAATACTACAAGCGCAGAAATAGACAGCGGTGTGAGATGGAGCGGCGTCTCTCAGTGCCAAAGTAAACAGCGTATCGCTGGCTCTGACTGCCTTAAATGACTCGGACGTGTAATTGGTAACAGACCCTTCTGTAGCAGAATAGAACAGAGCTTCCAGTGCCCTGTCTGGTTGTTGTCTGTACCAGTACATACAGGAATTGGCAGTATTGGTCAGCGTGCATCTGAGTGTTGTCGACTCTCCTGCTGCAATCGATAGGATCGAGGGTGACTGTTCCACATAGGAGGCGAGTATTCCTGTGGAATGGAACATCGATTAGATTATTATTTCAGTCAATAATGGATTGGAGCAGGGGCTGCATTGCAAGAAAGAAACGGCTTACATTAATATAGCGCCGTTCAGGACCTCCGGACATCAGAAAGTGCTTTGCAACAAATGCAGTTACTCCATCAGTACTGCCTATTCGACAGTGCAGCAGTCCCTCAGTACTGCCTCTGCGACAGTGCAGCACTACCTCAGTACTGACTGTGCGACAGTGCAGCACTACCTCAGTACTGCCTCTGCGACAGTGCAGCACTACCTCAGTACTGCCTCTGTGACAGTGCAGCACTTCTCCAGTACTGCCTCTGCGACAGTGCAGCACTCCCTCAGTCATGACACCCGGGGTGTTCAGCCTTGATTTTGAGCTGAAGTGTTCTGGAGTGAGACTCTAACACAGGCGTGTTCCAGACAGAATCACCGCTAACATTACAGTACATTATTCGACACAGTTTCTGACTTTGACTTACGTGGGAACAGGGCAGGCATCATTGTTAGACAGAGAACTTCATGCAACATGATTTCTTCATTCGATACTAACTCGATGTGTGAACGTGTGGAGTTTTCAACAGCACACTTGCAGGCGGTTTCTATATTGTGTTCAATTAAATACCCAGCATCCGGTTGTCATTGTTATTGGCAGTCACTTACTGCGACACTCTGCTCCACCCCATTACATTGTATAGCAATGTTGTTGAATGATACAACACAAGGGGATAGGGGGAGATTGAATAGAGGTGTTCACATTTCAGAAAGGGATTTGATAGAGTAGAATTCAGGGAAGCAACCCTCTATACCCAGAGAGTGTGCCCATCCTTTATTGCCTCTGAGAAGGTGGTGGTGAACCATCTTCGGAATTACCTGCTGGGCCATATCAGATGGCAGTTAATAGTCAACCACATTGCAGTGGGTCTGCAGTCACATATAGGCCAGACCGGGTAAGAATGGCAGATTTCCTTCCCTGAAGGTCATCAATGAATACGTTAGGTTTTTACGACACTCCATGTTCAGAATTGCTCTTACTTTCCATTACAGATTTTATTTATTTACTTAATTAAATTTAAATTCAATTTCTGCCCTGGTGAGAATTGAACTCATGTCTGGGGATCATTAGTTCAGGCCTCTGGATTACTAGTCCAGTAACATAACTGCTCTGCTACCGTACCTCCTTGCTGAATGGAGGTTAAAGGGTTAAATTGTTCACTGGTCTGAACTGCGTGTTTCTTTGAAGAACACATCAAATGTGACTCGAGTCTAAGATGAAAGTGGGTAAAGAGTTTTCAGCAGCTTCTGAACTTGCTGTCAGGAGGCAGGTGTCCCAGAGATGAAGGTATCTGGAGAGGGGTCTCACTTTGAACAGTGTGAAACAGCGCTCAGATGGTTAATGGTTCTGCGCTGAGTTAGTTCCTGTGCATTAGGGGGTTGTTCGCCTCTGTGTAGTGAAGGTTAGAGGGAGATTAACCAGACTGGTATCAGGGATGAGGGACTTCAGTTACTGTGGAGAGACTGGAGAAGCTGGGGGTTTCTGCCCTTAGAGCAGAGAAGGTTAATTAGATGTGATACAGATATTGAAGATCATAGAGGATTTTGATAGATAATTGATGATAAATCACATCTTCTACTGGTCAATATATAGAAAATCTATGAAAAGATGGTCATTCATTACATTACTGCAGTATGTTTAATTAGTTCATACAAAGTGTAATTACATAAAGATAGAGTTAGATAGATAGAGAGACAGAGAGATAGATAACCAGGTAGAGAGATAGATAGATAGAGAGACAGAGAGATAAACAATCAGGTGGACAGATAGATATGAACAGAAAGCTTCAATCTACTGCTGCCCCCTGCCAGTTGAAGATGAGCACTGAACTCCCGTTCATCCGCTGCAGGTTTTTGCAGCTGCTGATCCGCTTTCTCAAACACTGTGCGATACTACAAGCGCAGAAATAGACAGCGGTGTGAGATGGAGCGGCGTCTTTCAGTGCCAAAGTAAACAGTGTATTGCTGGCTCTGTCTGCCTTAAATGACTCGGACGTGTAATTGGTGACAGACCCTGTTCCAACAGAATAGAACAGAGCTTCCAGTGCCCTGTCTGGTTGTTGTCTGTACCAGTACATTGCAGGATAGCCAGTATTCTTCAGCGTGCATCTGAGTGTTGTCGACTCTCCTGCGGAAATCGATAGGATAGAGGGCGACTGTTCCACATAGGAGGAGAGTATTCCTGTGGGACGGAACATCGATTAGATTATTATTTCAGTCAATAATGGATTGGAGCAGGGGCTGCATTACAAGAAAGAGAGGGCTTACATTAATATATCGCCGTTCAGGACCTCAGGGCATCAGAAACGGCTTTGCAACCAATGTAGTTACTCCCTCATTACTGCCTCTGCGAAAGTGCGGCACTCCCTCAGTACTGCCTCTGCAACAGTGCAGCACTCCCTCAGTACTGCCTCTGCGACAGTGCAGCACTCCCTCAGTACTGCCTCTGCGACAGTGCAGCACACCCTCAGTACTGCCTCTGCGACAGTCCAGCACTCCCACAGCCCTGACACCTGGGGTGTTAATTTTGACTTTGAGCTCAAGTGTTCTGGAGTGAGACTCTGACACAGCAGTGTTACGGAACAGAATCACCGCTGACATTACAATACATTATTCGACACAGTTTCTGACTTTGACTTACGTGGGAAGAATGCAGCCATCAAGATTAGACAGAGAACTTCATGCAACATGATTTCTTCATTCGATACTAACTCGATGTGTGAACGTGTGGCGTTTTCAACAACACACTTGCAGGTTGTTTCTATACTGTGTTCAATTAAATACCCAGCATCCGGTTGTCATTGTGATTGGCTGTCACTTACTGCACACTCTGCTCCACCCCATTACATTGGATAACAATGTTGTTGAATGATACAACACAGGAGGATAGGGGGAGATTGAATAGAGGTGTTCACATTTCAGAAAGGGATTTGATAGAGTAGAATTCAGGGAAACTACCCTCTGTACCCAGAGAGTGTGCCCATCCCTTATTGCCCCTGAGAAGGTGATGGTGAACCATCTTCGGGAATACCTGCTGGGCCATATCAGAGGGCAGTTAACAGTCAACCACATTGCTGTGGGTCTGCAGTCACATATAGGCCAGACCGGGTAAGAATGGCAGATTTCCTTCCCTGAAGGTAATCAATGAAGACGTTGGGTTTTTACGACACTCCATGTTCAGGATTACTCATACTTTCCATTCTAGATTTTTATTTATTTAATTAATTGAATTTAAATTGCATTTCTGCCCCGGTGGGAATTGAACTCAAGTCTGGGGATCATTAGTCCAGGCCTCTGGATTACTAGCCCAGTAACATAACTGCTCTGCTGCCGAACCTCCGTGGTGAATGAGAGTTAAAGGGTTAAATTGTTCACTGGTCTGAACTGCTAGTTTCTTTGAAGAACACATTAAATGTGACTCGAGTATAAGATGAAAGTGGGTAAAGAGTTTTCAGCAGCTTCTCAACTCGCTGTCAGGAGGCAGGTGTCCCAGAGATGAAGGTATCTGGAGAGGGGTCTCACTTTGAACTGTGTGAAACAGCGTTCAGATGGTTAATGGTTCTGAGCTGAGTTAGTTCCTGTGCATTGGGGGGTTGTTCGCCTCTGTTTTGTGAAGGTTAGAGGGAGATTAACCAGACTGGTATCAGGGATGAGGGACTTCAGTTACTGTGGAGAGACTGGAGAAGCTGGGGGTTTCTGCCCTTAGAGCAGAGAAGGTTAATTAGATGTGATACAGATATTGAAGATCATAGAGGATTTTGATAGATAATTGATGATAAACCACATCATCTACTGGTCAATATATAGAAAATCGATGAAAAGATAGTCATTCATTACATTACTACAGTCTGTTTAATTAGTTCATACAAACTGTAATTACCTAAATATAGATTTAGATAGATAGAGAGACAGAGAGATAGATAACCAGGTAGAGAGATAGATAGATAGAGAGACAGAGAGATAGATAACCAGGTAAAGAGATAGATAGATAGAGAGACAGAGAGATAGATAACCAGGTAGAGAGATAGATAGATAGAGAGACAGAGAGATAGATAACCAGGTAAAGAGATAGATAGATAGAGAGACAGAGAGATAGATGACCAGGTAGAGAGATAGATAGATAGAGAGACAGAGAGATAAACAATCAGGTGGACAGATAGATATGAACAGAAAGCTTCAATCTACTGCTGCCCCCTGCCAGTTGAAGTTGAGCACTGAACTCCCGTTCATCCGCTGCAGGTTTTTGCAGCTGCTGATCCGCTTTCTCAAACACTGTGCGATACTACAAGCGCAGAAATAGACAGCGGTGTGAGATGGAGCGGCGTCTCTCAGTGCCAAAGTAAACAGAGTATTGCTGGCTCTGTCTGCCTTAAATGACTCGGATGTGTAATTGGTGACAGACCCTGTTCCAGCAGAATAGAACAGAGCTTCCAGTGCCCTGTCTGGTTGTTGTCTGTACCAGTACATTGCAGGATAGCCAGTATTCTTCAGCGTGCATCTGAGTGTTGTCGACTCTCCTGCGGAAATCGATAGGATAGAGGGCGACTGTTCCACATAGGAGGCGAGTATTCCTGTGGAATGGAACATCGATTAGATTATTATTTCAGTCAATAATGGATTGGAGCAGGGTCTGCATTACAAGAAAGAGAGGGCTGACATTAATATATCGCCGTTCAGGACCTCAGGGCATCAGAAACGGCTTTGCAACCAATGTAGTTACTCCCTCATTACTGCCTCTGCGAAAGTGCGGCACTCCCTCAGTACTGCCTCTGCAACAGTGCAGCACTCCCTCAGTACTGCCTCTGTGACAGTGCTGCACTCCCTCAGTACTGCCTCTGCGACAGTGCAGCACTCCCTCAGTACTGCCTCTGCGACAGTGCAGCACACACTCAGTACTGCCTCTGCAACAGTCCAGCACTCCCTCAGCCCTGACACCTGGGGTGTTAGTTTTGACTTTGAGCTCAAGTGTTCTGGAGTGAGACTCTGACACAGCAGTGTTATGGAACAGAATCACCGCTGACATTACAATACATTATTCGACACAGTTTCTGACTTTGACTTACGTGGGAAGAATGCAGCCATCAAGATTAGACAGAGAACTTCATGCAACATGATTTCTTCATTCGATACTAACTCGATGTGTGAACGTGTGGAGTTTTCAACAACACACTTGCAGGCAGTTTCTATATTGTATCCAATTAAATACCCAGCATCCGGTTGTCATTGTGATTGGCAGTCACTTACTGCGACACTCTGCTCCACCCCATTAATTTACATAGCAATGTTGTAGAATGATACAACACAAGGGGATAGGGGGAGATTGAATAGAGGTGTTCACATTTCAGAAAGGGATTTGATAGAGTAGAATTCAGGGAAACAACCCTCTGTACCCGGAGAGTGTGCCCATCCCTTATTGCCCTTGAGTTGGTGGTGGTGAACCATCTTCGGGAATGCCTGCTGGGCAGTTAATAGTCAACAACATTGCTGTTGGTCTGGAGGCACATATAGGCCAGACCGTGTAAGAACGGCATATTTCACTATGTTCACTATGGAGAAGGATGATGTAGGTGTAGATATCAGGGAGGGGGGTTGTGATATACTTGAACATATTAGCTTTTAAAGGGAGGAGTATTAGCTGTTTTAGCAGTCTTAAAAGTGGATAAGACCGCAGCCCGGATGAGACATATCCCAGGCTGTTATGTGAGGCAAGGGAGGAGATTTCAGGGCCTCTGACACAAATTTTCAATTCCCCTCTGGCCACAGGAGTGGTCTCAGAGGACTGGAGGATAGCGAATGTTGTACCATTATTCAAGAAGGACACTTGTGCTCTTCTGAACTCGCTGTCAGGAGGCAGGTGTCCCAGAGATGAAGTTATCTGGAGAGGGATCTCGCCTTTCAACAGTGTGAAACAGCGGTCAGATGGTTAAGGGTTCCGAGCTGAGTTAGTTCCTGTTCATTGGGGGGTTGTTCGCCTCTGTGTAGTGAAGGTTAGAGGGAGATTAACAAGACTGGTACCAGGGATGAGGGAGCTCAATTACTGTGGAGAGACTGGAGAAGCTGGGGGTTTCTCTCCTGAGAGCAGAGAAGGTTAATGGTAGATGTGATACAGATATTGAAGATGATAAAAGATTTTGATAGATAATTGATGACAAACCACATCATCTACTGGTCAATGTATAGAAAATCCCGGAAAAGATGGTCATTCATTATATTGGTGCAGCATGTTTAATTAGTTCATACAAAGTGTAATCACCCAAAGATAGAGTTGGATAGATAGAGAGACAGAGAGATAGATCACCAGGGAGAGAGATAGATTGATATCGAGAGAGGTAGAGAAATAGAGAGTTGGAGGGAAAGTCAGACAGGTAGAGAAATAGCGAGCTGCATGGAGAGACAGTCACTGCTCCTGTAAAAGACAGGAATGTTAATTCGCATTCTACCATTTTACGCCAGCTTTGCAGCCAGTGGTAGAGTGGGGAATAGAGAGAGGGAGCGAGAGAGATGGAGAGAGTGGGATGGAGAGAGAGGGATGGAGACAGAGGGATGGTTAGAGAGGAATGGAGACAGAGGGATGGAGAGAGGGAGCGACAGAAAGTTATTGATAAGTCATGAACTCATTGAAGGGCGGAGTGTTTTCGAGGTGATGAATGTTCTCCTTGTGTTCCCAGGTCACTGTTAAAGTGTGTTCCAGACTCTGATGGAGAGAGGAGGAGATCAGTAAACAGGGAACTTCTGGGAATGAAAGGGAGACAGGGAGAGTAAAGGAAAGTTATTAACGATAATCTTTGTATTTCACACTCACTTACAATGAAACAGGATTATCAGAACCAGTAACTGATGCATCTTTCACATCGACCTGTTCCCTTAATAGACACAGGAGTGAGATCAGGAGCTTCGAGTCTTGTGAGGGTCCAAATTCACTCTTTACAAATCATTGGGAGCAACATGAAGAACGTCAGGAAGTGATACAATGTTGGAGACGCCCATTCCCCAGGTCAACAAATAACAATCGAATTCGTTGCCAATCTCCTTCTCTCTCTCCATATATATATATATATATACGTATATCTTTTTACCTTCAGCTCTTTTGCTCTCTCTTCCTGTGTCTGTCACCTCATGTGTCAAGGGTTCTGTCTTCCACTCTCTCCTACTCTCTCTCGCTATCTCAGTCTATTTTTACTCTCTTTCTCTCTCTGTCTTTCTCTCTCTCTCATCGTGTATCCAGGGTTCTGTCTCCCACTCTCTCCTTCTTTCTGACTCTCCCTTTCTCTTACTCTTGCTTTCTCTTTAGTTCTTTCCCTGTCTCTGTCTCTCTCTAGATCTATCTCCCTAGATGTCGCAGGCTCTTTGTCTCAGTCTCTCTTTCTCTCCTTCTCTCTCTCAGTGTCGCACTCTCTCTCTCTCTCTTGCTGTCTCGCTGTCTTTGCCTCGATTTCTGTCTCCCTCTCTATCTCAGTCTCTTTAACTCTATCTGTCGTTTTCTCTCTCTCTCACCAGATCTCTCTGTCACACGCTCTTTCTCTCTCTATCGAAGTAGGTGTCCTTGTCCTGTTGATGTGTATCAAGCTGGATCTACATGGATCTCCTGCTCTTTCAGTTTTCTCACTGAATCCTTCTCAAAGCCATTGTCCGTTCCATGGTCCTGGATCCCCCTCTGCTGTCCCTGTGGAGAAGGTAAACACAGGGTCAGTGCATAAAAACCCAGATTATTGTCATTGATTCCTGATAGTTACATTCTGAGATCTCGTGACATCTTTATTAATCGTTCATTGCACCCTCGGCAGTACCTGTAAATCTAGTGTGTCACTACAACCATAACTCAACTCTTTTTATTGTAACAAACACTTTCACTCTGCATAAGGGAACAGGAGGTCGAGGCACCGAACGATATTATCCTCCACAGGTGCTTCCTGCTGCCTTTGGGGTTTTTGTTGAACTGCTCCATCTCTCTGAGTCACTGTGAAGACTCCAGGCACAGACATACAAGACCGAGTGATTCTCCTACAGGCTGGAGGACTCCAGGTTGAACTTGGAGTTACTCGGTCTCTCAGCAGTGAAACTCTCCACCTAACGTTCTGAGTTCACCCTTTGTGCAGTTAGGGAGTAAAACATCAGCTGCGGCTCCTTCCCCGAGTATTGTCTGTACCAGTACATGTAAGGGTTACTGGTACCATCCACGGTGCATTTCAGCTTCACCTGCTCCCCAGAAAAGTTGGCAACAGTGGCGGGAGTCTGGTTTATAGTCTGTGAGTTCACATCTCGGAAAGAGACAGGGAGAGGAGGAGATCAGTAAACAGACAACTTCAGTCCAGTGGGGAGAAAGAGGAGAGAGAGAGAAAATCAGTCCAGTAGGGAGAGAGAAAGAGAGAGAAGGAGAGAACGAAATAAATAAAAACATATCCTAAAGAAATGTTTAGCGGAATTATTGTTTCAATAAAATTCCTTACGGTGAAACAGGGTGATCAGAGTCAGTAACAGATACATCTTTTCCTTTAAGCTGCCCTCTGAATCTGCAAAGGGGAGAGAGCAGGCGTGATGAGTGTTGTTAATAACCAACCCACTCTTTACAAATCATTGGGAGGAACAGGGAGAGCATTAGGAAGTGATCAACTCATCAACAAATGAGAATCGAGTTGGTTGCCAATGTCCCACTTTCTCTCTCTCTCTCTCTCTCTCTCTCTCTCCCTGTCTCTTACCTGCGCTGTTTTTTTCTTTCGCTCTGTCTCTGTCTCACATTCTCTACCTCCCTATAGGTTTCAGTCTCTTTATCTCAGTCTCTCTCTCTCGCACACACACTAGGTCTCTCTCTCTCTCTCAGTCTCTCTCTTTGTCTCTCCCTCTATCTCTCTTTCTCTCTAAGGAGGTGGGTGTCCTTCTCTTGGTCATGTATATCAACCTGGAGGACTGTATGATCTCCCACTATTTCAGTTTTCCTATTAACTCTTTCTCAAAGCCATTGTGCATCACATGGTCCTCGAGCGTCCTCAGCTGTCCCCATAGTGAAAATATACGCAGTGTCAGTCTATAACTGCCCCACTCCTTTCATTGTTATTCTTCGCTGACAGTTACTATCCTGAGATCACGGATATTCTAATTCAATGAGCTGGAAGATGAATGGGCACGAATACAAAGCTGTGCATGTGTGTGTGTGTGTTTTTCACTCGCTCTGTCTTTAGTTCACTGCCCCTCTCTGTTTTACTGCTCTTTGTCTTTCTGTCCCTCTCTCTTTCTTTGTGTGTGTGTGTGTGTGTGTGTGTGTGTGTCTGTCTGTCTGTCTGTCTGCCAATATGTCTCAGTCTCTTCATCTGTGTTTTCTTTTTTTTTTCTCAGTCTCTGTCGCTCGGTCTTTCTTGTTTTCTCTCTCAGTTCTCTGGATCTTTGTTCTCTCTTTCTATCGCTCTCACTCTCTCTCAACCTTTCTTGGTCCCTTTCTCTGTCCTCCTCTCTGTCACCGTCTCTGTCTCCCTCTCTGTCCTCTTCTCTGTTTCAGTTTCTTGGTCTCATTCTCTCAGTATCATTCTCTCTTTCTCTCAGACTTTTTCTCTCAGTCTCTCTGTCTCAGTCTCTCTGTTCCCCTCTCTGTCTCAGTCTCTCTGTCTCAGTCTCTCTGTCTCAGTCTCTCTTTTTCAGTCTGTTGTCTCTGTCAGTTTTCCTCTAAATCTCGTTCTGACCCTCTCTCACACTCGGTCTCCCTCTCTTTGTCTCTCTCACTGTGTGTGTGTATATCCCTCTCTAAGGTGATGAATGTCCTTCTCCTGTCCATGTGTCTGAAGCTGGAGGGCTGGATGACCTCTGCCTCTTTCTGTTTTCCTATTAAATGTTTTGCAGGCCATTGTGTATTCATGGTCCTGGAGCACCCTCCGTTAACAATATAGAGGAAGAAAACTCAGTGTCAGTGCAGTAAAACTCAGTCGTTTTATAGTTAATTCTTCCTGATAGTTACAACCTCAGATCTGGTTTAATGCAAGAAGTGTAGTAGGTAAGGCAGATGAACTTAGGGCTTGGATTAGTACCTGGGAGTATGATGTTATTGCTATTACTGAGACCTGGTTGAGGGAAGGGCATGATTGGCAACTAAATATCCCAGGATATCGATGCTTCAGGCAGGATAGAGAGGGAGGTAAAAGGGGTGGAGGAGTTGCATTACTGGTCAAAGAGGATATCACAGCTGTGCTGAAGGAGGGCACTATGGAGGACTCGAGCAGTGAGGCAATATGGACAGAACTCAGAAATAGGAAGGGTGCGGTAACAATGTTGGGGCTGTACTACAGGCCTCCCAACAGCGAGCGTGAGATAGAGGTACAAATATGTAAACAGATTATGGAAAGATGTAGGAGCAACAGGGTGGTGGTGATAGGAGATTTTAATTTTCCCAACATTGACTGGGATTCACTTAGTGTTAGAGGTCTAGATGGAGCAGAATTTGTAAGGAGCATCCAGGAGGGTTTTCTGGAGCAGTATGTAAATAGTCCAACTCGGGAAGGGGCCATACTGGACCTGGTGTTGGGGAATGAGCCCGGCCAGGTGGTTGAAGTTTCAGTAGGGGACTACTTTGGGAATAGTGATCACAATTCCGTAAGCTTTAAAATACTCATGGACAAAGACGAGAGTGGTCCAAAAGGGAGAGTGCTAAATTGGGGGAAGGCCAACTACACCAAAATTCGGCAGGAGCTGGGAAATGTAGATTGGGAGCAGCTGTTTGAAGGTAAATCCACATGTGATATGTGGGAGGCTTTTAAAGAGAGGTTGATTAGCGTGCAGGAGAGACATGTTCCTGTGAAAATGAGGGATAGAAATGGCAAGATTAGGGAACCATGGATGACAGGTGAAATTGTGAGACTAGCTAAGAGGGAAAAGGAAGCATACATAAGGTCTAGGCGGCTGATGAAAGACGAAGCTTTGAAAGAATATCGGGAATGTAGGACCAATCTGAAACGAGGAATTAAGAGGGCTAAAAGGGGTCATGAAATATCTTTAGCAAACAGGGTTAAGGAAAATCCCAAAGCCTTTTATTCATATATAAGGAGAAAGAGGGTAACTAGAGAAAGGATTGGCCCACTAAAGGACAAAGGAGGAATGTTATGCTTGGACTCAGAGAAAATGGGTGAGATTCTAAACGAGTACTTTGCATCGGTATTCACCGAGGAGAGGGACATGACGGATGTTGAGGTTAGGAACAGATGTTTGATTACTCTAGGTCAAGTCGGCATAAGGAGGGAGGAAGTGTTGGGTATTCTAAAGGGCATTAAGGTGGACAAGTCCCCAGGTCCGGATGGGATCTATCCCAGGTTACTGAGGGAAGCGAGAGAGGAAATAGCTGGGGCCTTAACAGATATCTTTGCAGCATCCTTAAACACGGGTGAGGTCCCGGAGGACTGGAGAATTGCTAATGTTGTCCCCTTGTTTAAGAAGGGTAGCAGGGATAATCCAGGTAATTATAGACCGGTGAGCCTGACGTCAGTGGTAGGGAAGCTGCTGGAGAAGATACTGAGGGATAGGATCTATTCCCATTTGGAAGAAAATGGGCTCATCAGTGATAGGCAACATGGTTTTGTGCAGGGAAGGTCATGTCTTACCAACTTAATAGAATTCTTTGAGGAAGTGACAAAGTTGATTGATGAGGGAAGGGCTGTCGATGTCATATACATGGACTTCAGTAAGGCGTTTGATAAGGTTCCCCATGGCAGGCTGATGGAGAAAGTGAAGGCGCTTGGGGTCCAAGGTGTACTAGCTAGATGGATAAAGAACTGGCTGGGCAACAGGAGACAGAGAGTAGCAGTAGAAGGGAGTTTCTCAAAATGGAGACGTGTGACCAGTGGTGTTCCACAGGGATCCGTGCTGGGACCACTGTTGTTTGTGATATACATTAATGATTTGGAGGAAAGTATAGGTGGACTGATTAGAAAATTTGCAGACGACACTAAGATTGGTGGAGTAGCAGATAGTGAAGGGGACTGTCAGAGAATACAGCAGAATATAGATAGATTGGAGGCTTGGGCAGAGAAATGGCAGATGGAGTTCAATCAGGGCAAATGCGAGGTGATGCATTTTGGAAGATCCAATTCAAGAGTGAACTATACAGTAAATGGAAAAGTCCTGGGGAAAATTGATGTCCAGAGAGATTTGGGTGTTCAGGTCCACTGTTCCCTGAAGGTGGCAACGCAGGTAAATAGAGTGGTCAAGAAGGCATACGGCATGCTTTCCTTCATCGGACGGGGCATTGAGTACAAGAGTTGGCAGGTCATGTTACAGTTGTCTAGGACTTTGGTTCGGCCACATTTGGAATACTGCGTACAGTTCTGGTCGCCACATTATCAAAAGGATGTGGATGCTTTGGAAAGGGTGCAGAGGAGGTTCACCA
Organism: Heterodontus francisci; assembly: GCF_036365525.1. Classification (NCBI taxonomy): domain Eukaryota; kingdom Metazoa; phylum Chordata; class Chondrichthyes; order Heterodontiformes; family Heterodontidae; genus Heterodontus; species Heterodontus francisci. The sequence goes on along the minus strand of NW_027140825.1, from coordinate 1,221,258 downwards.
GGATGTTGCCTGGTATGGAGGGCGCTAGCTATGAAGAGAGGTTGAGCAGATTAGGATTATTTTCATTAGAAAGACGGAGGTTGAGGGGGGACCTGATTGAGGTGTACAAAATCATGAGAGGTATAGACAGGGTGGATAGCAAGAGGCTTTTTCCCAGAGTGGGGGTTTCAATTACTAGAGGACACGAGTTCAAAGTGAAAGGGGAAAAGTTTAGGGGGGATATGCGTGGAAAGTTCTTTACGCAGAGGGTGGTGGGCACCTGGAACGCATTGCCAGCGGAGGTGGTAGATGCGGGCACGATGGAGTCTTTTAAGATGTATCTAGACAGATACATGAATGGGCAGGAAGAAAAGAGATACAGAACCTTAGAAAATAGGCGACATGTTTAGAGAGAGGATCTGGATCGGCGCAGGCTTGGAGGGCCGAAGGGCCTGTTCCTGTGCTGTAATTATCTTTGTTCTTTTTGTTCTTTGGTGTTATTCTTGTTAATTGTTCTTTGCGCATTCTCCATTACCTGTATATCTAATCTCTCACTACCACTCAAACCCATCTCTTCTTGTTATCATAAACACTTTCTCTCTGCAAAACGAAAGAAGTTAGAGGCTCCGAGCAGTTTTATCCTCCACAGGTGTTTCCTGCTGCCTTTGGTGTTGTTGATGAACTGCTCCATCTCTCTGAGTCACTGTGAAGACTCCAGGCACAGAAATACATGGCCCAGTGATCCTCCCGGAGGCTGGAGGACTCCAGGTTGAAGTCGGAGTTGCTCGGTCTCTCGGCGGTGAAACCCTCCAACGCCTCCTCCGGATTTATGTGATTAGTATCCGTGGAATAAAACATAAACTAGTCTCCTTCCCCGGGTATTGTCTGTACCAGAACATCTCAGGGTTACTGCTGCCCTGCACAGTGCATTTCAGCTTCACCTTCTCCCCAGAATATTTGGAGACAGCGGCGGGAGTCTGGTGGATAGTCTGTGAGTTCACATCTGGGAAAGAGACAGGGAGAGGAGGAGATCAATAAACAGGAACATTCAGTCAGTGGGGGAGAGAGAAAGAGAGAAAGAGAGAGAGAAATAAATAAAAACATAACCTCCAGAAATGTGAAGTAGAATTATTGTTTCAATAAAGTCCCTTACGGTGAATCAGAGTGATCAGAGTCAGTAACAGATACATCTTTTACTTGAAATTGCCCTCTGAATCAGTAAAGGGGAGGGAGCAGGAGTGATTAGTGTTGTCAACAACCAACCCACTCTTTACAAATCATTGGGAGGAACAGGGAGAGCATTAGGAAGTGATGCAGAGATGGTGACATTCATTTCCCACATCAACAAATGAGAATCGAGTTGGGTGTCAATGTCCCACTTTCTCTCTCTCTCTCTCTCTCTCTCTCTCTCTCACTGTCTGTCTCTCTCTCTCTCTATGCCTCTCTCTCTCAGTCTCTCTCTCTCTCAGTCTCTCTCTCTCTCTCTCTCTCAGTCTCTCTCTCTCTCTGTCTCTCTCTCACAGTCTCTTTGTCTCAATCTCTCTCTCTCAATCTCTTTGTGTCAACCTCTCTGTCTCTGACTCTTTGTTTCAGTCTCTCTCTTTCTCAGTCTCTCTGTCTCAGTCTCTTTGTCTCAGTCTCTCTCTCAGTCTCTCTCTCTCTCTCATTATCTCTCTCTCAGTCTCCCTCTCGCAGACTCTCCCTCTCTCAGACTCTCTGTCTCAGTCTCTTTGTCTGAGTCTCTCTGTCTCAGAGTCTCTGTCTCAGTCTCTCTCTCATAGTCTCTCTCTCACAGTCTCTTTGACTCAGTCTTTTTGTCTCAGTCTCCCTCTCTCTCTCTCAGTATCTCTCTCTCAGTCTCTTTGTCTCAGTCTCTCTCAGTCTCTCTCTCTCTCTCTCAAGTCTCTCTCTCAGTCTCTCTCTCAGTCTCTCTCTCACAGTCTCTTCGTCTCAATCTCTCTGTCTCAATCTCTTTGTGTCAGACTCTCCATCTCTGACTCTTTGTCTCAGTCTCTCTCTCACTCAGTCTCTCTGACTCAGTCTCTCTCTTTCAGTCTCCCTCTCTCCTTTTCTCAGAGTCTCTGTCTCAGTCTCTCTCTTTCAGTCTCCCATTCTCCTTCTCTCAGACTCTCTGTCTCAGTCTCTTTGTCCCAGGCTCTCTTGCACAGTTTCTTTTTCTCAGTCTCTTTGTCTCAGTCTCTCTCTCTCTCTCTCTCAAGTCTCTCTCTCAGTCTCTATCTCACAGTCTCTTCGTCTCAATCTCTCTGTCTCAATCTCTTTATGTCAGCCTCTCCATCTCTGACTCTTTGTCTCAGTCTCTCTCTCTCTCAGCCTCTCTGTCTCAGTCTCTCTCTTTCAGTCTCCCTCTCTCCTTTTCTCAGAGTCTCTGTCTCAGTCTCTCTCTTTCAGTCTCCCATTCTCCTTCTCTCAGACTCTCTGTCTCAGTCTCTTTGTCCCAGGCTCTCTTGCACAGTTTCTTTTTCTCAGTCTCTTTGTCTCAGTCTCTCTCTCTCAGTATCTCTCTCTCAGTCTCTTTGTCTCATTCTCTTTGTCATGCTCTTTGTCTCAGTCTCTCTCTCTCTCAGCCTCTCTCTCTCAGTCTCTCTCTCTCTCAGTCTCTCTCTCTCAGTCTCTCTGTCTCAGTCTCTCTCTGTCTCAGTCTCTCTCTCTCAGTCTCTCTGTCTCAGTCTCTCTCTGTCTCAGTCTCAGTCTCTCTCTCTCAGCCTCTCTCTCTCTCAGTCTCTTTGTGTCAGTCTCTCACTCTCAGTCTCTCTCTCTCTCTGTCTCTCTCTGTCTCTCAGTCAGACTCTCACTCCCTCTCAGTCTCTATCTCTCAGTCTCTCTCGCTCTCAGTCTCTCTCTCTCGGTCTCTCTGTTTCAGTCTCTCTCTGTCTCAGTCTCTCACTCTCAGTCTCTTTGTCTCAGTCTCTCTGTCTCAGTCTCAGTCTCTCTCTCTGTCTCTCTCTCTGTCAGACACTCTCTCCCTCTCAGTCTCTCTCTCTCTCAGTCTCTCTCTCTCAGTCTCTGTCTCAGTCTCTCTCTGTCTCAGTCTCTCTCTCTCAGTCTCTCTGTCTCAGTCTCTCTCTGTCTCAGTCTCAGTCTCTCTCTCTCAGCCTCTCTCTCTCTCAGTCTCTTTGTGTCAGTCTCTCACTCTCAGTCTCTCTCTCTCTCTGTCTCTCTCTGTCTCTCAGTCAGACTCTCACTCCCTCTCAGTCTCTATCTCTCAGTCTCTCTCGCTCTCAGTCTCTCTCTCTCGGTCTCTCTGTTTCAGTCTCTCTCTGTCTCAGTCTCTCACTCTCAGTCTCTCTCTCTGTCTCTCTGTCTCAGTCTCTCTCTCTCTCTCTGTCTCTCTCTCTGTCAGACACTCTCTCCCTCTGAGTCTCTATCTCTCAGTCTCTCTCACTCTCAGTCTCTCTGTCTCAGTCTCTTTATCTCTGTCAGTTTTCCTCTCAATCTCGTTCTCACCCTTTCTCTCACACTCGCTCTCTCTCTATCTTTGTCTCTCCCGCTATCTGTGTGTATATCCGTCTCTAAGGTGATGAATGTCTTTCTCCTGTCCACGTGGATGAAGCTCGACCACTGTATGACCTCTGCCTCTTTCTGCTTTCCTATTAAATGCTTTCTCGTCCATTGTGTATTCATGGTCCTAGAGCACCCTCTGTTAACCCTATAGAGGAGGAAAACTCAATGTCAGTGCAGAAAAACTCAAGTCGTTTTATTGTTAATCTTTCCTGATCGTTACAACCTCAGATCTGGTGTTATCCTTGTTAATCATTCAGAGAGAGATAGAAAGTTTTACCGCACAGGTGAGTCCGTTCATTGTCACTTCGTCAGTGCCTGTACATTTATTATCTCACTTTTAGTCTCATTTGTCTTCTTATCGTCACAAACACAATCGCCCTGCACAAAAAAAAAGCGGGAACACCGTGCAATTTTATCTCCCACAGGTGTTTCCTGCTGCCTTTGGGGTTTTTGTTGAACTGCTCCATCTCTCTGAGTCACTGTGAAGAATCCAGGCACAGAAATACACGGCCGAGTGATCCTCCCGCAGGCTGGAGGTCTCCAGGTTGAACTCGGAGTTACTCGGTCTCTCGGTGGTGAAACCATCCACCGCCTCCTCTGGAGATACGATATTGGCACCCGTGGAGTAAAACATAAACTGCGGTTCCTTCCCCGGGTATTGTCAGTACCAGAACATGTTAGGGTTACTGGTGCTGCTGCCCAGCACGGTGCATTTCAGCTTCACCTGCTCCCCAGGAATTTTGGAGACAGTGGTGGGAGTCTGGCGGATAGTCTGTGAGTTCACATCTGGGAAAGAGACAGGGAGAGGAGGAGATCAGTAAACAGTAACATTCAGTCCAGTGGGGAGAGAGAAAGAGAGAGATAAATAAATAAAAGCATAACCAAAAGAAATGTTAAGTGGACTTATTGTTTCAATAAAATCCCTTACGGTGAAACAGGGTGATCAGAGTCAGTAACAGATACATCTTTTACTTTAAGCTGCCCTCTGAATCAGCAAAGGGGAGAAAGCAGGATTCATGAGTGTTGTCAAGAACCAACCCACTCTTTACAAATCATTGGGAGGAACGGGGAGAGCATTAGGAAGTGATGCAGAGATGGTGACACTTATTTTCAAGATCAACAAATGAGAATCGAGTTGGTTGTCAATGTTCCACTTTCTCTCTCTCTCTCTCCCTTTCTCTAACTTGTGCTGTGTTTTTCTCTCTGTCTCTGTCTCTCATTCTCTGCCTCCCTGTATGTCTCAGTCTCTTTATCTCGATCTCTCTCTCACAGATACAAACACACAAGGTCCCTTTCTCTCTTTGTCTCTCTCGCTGTGTGTCTCTCTCTCGAAGGAGGTGGGTGTCCTTCTCCTGGTCATGCATATCAACCTGGAGGACTGTATGATCTCTCACTGTTTCAGTTTTCCTATGAACTCCTTCTCAATGCCATTGTGCATCACATGGTCCTCGAGCGTCCTCAGCTGTCCCTGTGGTGAACATATACACAGTGTCAGTCTATAACAGCCCCAGTCCTTTTATTGTTATTCTTTCCTGACAGTTACTATCCTGAGATCACGGGATATTCTGATTCAATGAGCTGGAAGATGAATGGGCACGGATACAAAGCTGTGCATGTGTGTGTGTGTGTGTTTTTCACTCGCTCTGTCTTTAGTTCACTGTCCCTGTCTGTTTTACTGCTCTCTGTCTTTCTGTCCCTCTCTCTTTCTGTGTGTGTGTGTGTGTGTGTGTGTGTGTGTGTCTGTCTGTCTGTCTGTCTGTCTGTCTTTCTCCCAATCTGTCTCAGTCTCTTGATCCATGTTTCCTTTTTTTTCTCTCACTCGGTCTCTCGGTCTTTCTTGTTTTCTCTGTCGCTCTCTCGACCTTTCTTGATCCTCGTCTCCCTCCTCCTCTCTGCCACCCTCTCTGACCTCCTCTATGTCACCCTCTGTCCTCCTTTCTGTCCTCCTCTCTGTCCTCTTCTCTCTTTTCTCTCTCTGTCTCTGTCTCTCTGTCTCTGTCAGTTTTCCTCTCAATCTTGTTCTCTCCCTCTCTCACACATTCGGTCTCCCTCTCTTTGTCTCTCTCACTGTGTGTGTGTATATCCCTCTCTAATGTGATGAATGTCCTTCTCCTGTCCATGTGTATGAAGCTTGAGGGTTGTATGACCTCTGCCTCTTTCTGTTTTCCTATTAAATGTTTTACAGACCATTGCATATTCATGGTCCGAGAGCACCCTCTGTTAATCATATAGAGGAAGAAAACTCAGTGTCAGTGCAGTAAAACTCAAGTCGTTTTATAGTTAATTCTTCCTGATAGTTACAACCTCAGATCTGGTGTTATCCTTGTTAATTGTTCTTTACACATTCTCCACTATCTGTATATCTAATCTCTCACTCCCACTCTAACCCATCTCTTCGTGTTATCATAAACACTTTCGCTCTGCAAAACGAAACAAGTTCGAGGCTCCGAGCAGTTTTATCCTCCACAGATTCTTCCTGCTGCCTTTGGTGTCTTCGATGAACTGCTCCATCTCTCTGAGTCACTGTGATCTCTCCAGGCACAGAAATACACGACCGAGTGATTCTCCCACAGGCTGGAGGACTCCTGGTTGAACTCGGAATTCCTCGGTCTCCCGGCGGTGAAACCGTCCACCGTCCCCTCTGGATCCACATAGTTAGCAGTATTGGAATAAAACATCAACAGCGGCTCCTTCCCCAGGTATTGTCTGTACCAGCACATTCTATCAGTACTGGTGCCCTGCACGGTGCACCTCAGTTCCACTGCTTCTCCACGCAATCTGGAGACAGCGGCACGAATCTGGTGGATTGTCTGTGAGTTCACATCTGGGAGAGAGATGGAGAGAGGAGGAGATCATTAAATAGGGAACTTCTTGGAATGAAAGGGAGACAGAGAGAGGAAAGGAAAGTTATTAACGATATCTTTGTATTTCACACTCACTTACAATGAAACAGGATTATCAGACCCAGTAACTGATACATCTTTCACTACAACTTGTTCTCTTACTAAACACAGGAGTGAGAGCAGGAGGTTAAAGTCTTGTGAGGGTCCAAATTCACTCTTTGCAAATCATTGGGAGGAACATGAAGAGCATTAGGAAGTGATAGAATGTTGGAGACGCCCATTCCCCAGGTCAACAAATCACAATCAAATTTGTTGCCAATGTCTTTCTCTCTCTCTCTTTGTCTCTCAGTCTACCTTCACTCTCTTTCTCTATCACTCCATCTCTCTCTCTCGAGCACTGTCTCCCTATCTATCTCAGTCTCTTTGTCTCAGTCTCTCCTCAGTGTCCCACTCTCTCTCTCTCTCTCTCTGTAATTATGTGTCTCTTGCTGTCTCGCTGTCTTTGCCTCTATCTCTGTCTACCTTTCTGTCTCAGTCTCTTTAACTCTGTCTGTCATTTTTCCTCTCTCTTTCCACTCTCTCACTACATCTCTCTCTCTGTCACACACACACACTCTCTTTCTCACTCTAATTAAGTGGGTGTCCTTGTCCTGTTGATGTGTATCAAGCTGGATCGGCGTGGTCTCCTGCTCTTTCAGTTTTCTCACTAAATCCTTCTCAAAGCCATTGTCTGTTACATGGTCCTACAGCCCTCCGGTCCCACTTCCTCTGCTGTCCCTGTGGAGAAGGTAAACACAGGTTCAGTGCATAAAAACCCAGCTTATTGTCATTGCTTCCTGATAGTGAATAGTTGCAGTGAATCTCAGTTCTGGTGACATCGTGATTAATCGTCCTTTGCCCCTTTCTCCAGTGCCTATATCTCTAATCTCTCACTGTCACTGTAACCTGTCTTTTCTTAGGAATGTCGTCCTGCAGTTCCCTCCTACATCCTTTCCCCCCTCACTATATGTAAAAACAAGACCCCACCCTCCACCCCCCCACACCCCCGCCTCCCCACATTCGAAAACGGACAGCTCGTTTCAGCTTTACCTCGATGGGAGGGTGCAGGGAACATTTGTATGGAGGATAGGAGAAATGTGTGGGTGTGTTGGATCCAGAGGGGCTGAATGGCCTCCTCCTGTTTATTGTGTTCCTGATAAACATTTTCCTCATCCCAGGGAAAGAAGACACTCTGATAGTGGTTAAAACCTGTATCTTTTTACTGATATTCTCTTCTGATAATTACAACCTTTCAGTTCCAGTATCATCCTTGTTAATCATTAATAGAAAGATAGAAAGCTTTCCAATACAGAAGGAGGGCATTCCTTGCATCTTCGCCAGTGTCTCTACATTTTGTTTCTGAGTTTTATTCTAAGCGTCTCTTATTGTCCCAAAAAACGGTCACCCTGCAGCTCCCAGTCCACTGCTGGCTCGGGTGTAGATTTCTCAACCTCAGACTCAAATCCCTCATTGGCTTCGGCCTTCACTGGCTCTGAACCACCTCCAGCCCAACACCCCTCTGAGATATTGTCTGCATGTTTGTTGGTGTGTCTCTGTGTGTGTGTATATCTGCATGTTTGTGTCTGTTTTTGTGTATCTGTACTGAGGGAGCGCTTCACTTTAATATGTTGGCACTTTTCCAACGACTTTCCAAAGTTTATTTGCACCACATGTAAACGCCTCTCATTGAACCAATCAGACACCAGGTAAATAAAACCTCAGTGCTGTCAGCAAAATACAATTGACCCTTTTACCCCTTCTTGTTTGCTGTCACCAATTAACTCAGGCCTTGTTAACTGTTCAGGGGCCATACATAGAGACACATCACTCTCGGAGAGACAATACTGAATGAACACTGTGTTGTGAGGGGCACTCTAAGGGGGCCTGGAGAATAAAGGCCCCCTCGACAAATAATATATAAAAGGGGCCTGGGGTATAAAGGCTTCCTTTAAAAACAAACGGAGTTAGATACAGAATAAAGCTCCCTCTCCGCTGTTCCCATAAAAAAAGAAGAGAAAGCGGGGTTGGTTGTTGCTTGATTGGAGGTGCTGCCTGCTGGTTGCAGCAACGAACCCCAGCTAAAGAAAAAATAAAGGGGCGCTATATTAAACTGGAGCGGGGCCCTACTGGGAGATTACAGCACCATCGGAGGTGCAGTAAGGAGAGGGTGATGTACTCTCGGGAAGCAGTGCTGAGGGAGAGCTTCACTATCGGAGCATCATTCTTCCCACACTGCAGTTGTACAGGTTCCGGGAGTACTGTGTACAGTTTTGGTCTCCTTATTTGAGGAATGCTATACATACATTTGAGTGAGTTCAATGAAGGTTCACTCGGATGATTCCTGGGATTTCGGGATTATTTTATGAGCAGTGGTTGAGAGGTCTGGGTTTATGTTCCCCATAGTTTAAAACAATGCGAGGATATCTCTTTGAAACATAGACAATTGTTAGGGTGTGGTGGATGCTAAGAGTACCTTTCCCCTGGGATAGAGAGTCACAATTTCAGGATAAGGGGTTGGCCATTTGGGAATGAGATGAGTAGAAATGTCTTCACTCAGTGGGTTGTGAATCTTTGGAATTCTCTACCAATGAGAACTGTGGATGCTCACTCGTTGAGGAAAGTGAAGACCGAGATTGATAGATTTTTGGATTCAGAGAGAATCCAGGGATATGAGGATTGGGTAAGAAGGTAGAGTCGAGGTTGAGGAGTAGCTGTGATCCTATTGAATGGTGAAGCAGGCTCGAGGGGCTGAATGGCCTGCTCCTGCAGCTATTTAATGGATTCTGTGTTCCCCTGCCCATCCTGTTCTCCCTTTCTCTACTACCCTCCGCCTTTCCATTCCCCCTCCTTCTCACACTCCTCCCTCTGCTCTGTGTATGGACAGTGAGGGGGTTCAGTGACAGAGCCATTCCTGACATCATTGCTGAATGGCCGTGCTCAAATGTTGAGCTTAACCTTATATGATCTGTAAACGGCACGAGAGCCAATAGTTTCTCCATATCTGCTGAAATAAATTAGATGACACTTTATTGTTTTATACTGAAGGGAATGCCAGTCTAGTTTCTCCAAAATGTCCTGATCATTGAACTACTTCTGCTCAGGTATCATTGTAGTGAACCTAAACAGCAACCCCTCCAAGGACGATGCTTTCTGAGCTTTGGTGTGCAGAACTGAATGTGTTAACTCCACATGGGGTTTAGTCAGAGTTTCCCAGAATTGTGGTAGATCCTTGACCCCTTTTCATCACAGCCCACTTGTGACTTAGAAAGCGTCTGGTGGATCTGCTCAGGTTTATTTTGGCAGCGGTTAATTCAACAGGAGTTGAACTTAAATCACAGTGTGTTTGTCATCCTGTCAGACGTACATTGTGAACATTGGACTGCCAACTGTTGGTGTTCGAAGCAGCAGAGACTGATCGAAGGTAAAGTATAAATTATAATCACAGAGAAAATGGGTGAAATATTTCATGGTGCCAGCTGATCGTAGATGACATTGTATAAGGACATGTAGAGAATAGTAAAATGTATTCTTGGGATGCGGGTAACCCTGGCATGGAGCAGCACTCTCTCAGTACTGACCATCCGAAAGTGCAGCACTCCCTCAGTACTGACCCTCCAACAGTGCAGCACTCCCTCAGTACTGACCCTCCAAAAGTGAGGCACTCCCTCAGTACTGACCCTCCAACAGTGCAGCACTCCCTCAGTACTGACCCTCCAACAGTGCAGCACTCCCTCAGTACTGACCCTCCAATAGTGCAGCACTCCCTCAGTACTGACCCTCCAACAGTGCAGCACTCCCCCAGTACTGACCCTCCAACAGTGCGGCTCTCCCTCAGTACTGAACCTCCAACAGCGCAGTGCTCCCTCAGTACTGACCTTCCAATGGTGCGGCATTGCCTCAGCCCTGACCCTCCGACAGTGAGGCGCTCCCTCAGTACTGACCCTCCAAAAGTGCGGCGCTGCCTCAGTACTGACCCTCCGACAGTGCAGCACTCCCTCAGTACTGACCCTTTGGTAGTGTGGTGCTCCCTCAGTACTGACCCTCCGACAGTGCGGCGCTGCCTCAGTACTGACCCTCCGACAGTGCCGCACTCCCTCAGTACTGACCCTCTGACAGTGCAGCATTCCATCAGTACTGACCCTCCGACAGTGCGGCACTCCCTCAGTACTGACCCTCCGACAGTGCGGCACTCCCTCATTACTGACCCTCCGACAGTGCGGCACTCCCTCAGTTTCGACTCTTTGACAGAGAATCGCTGCCTCTGTACTAACTGTGCAGCAATCTCCTCCAGCCCCTTCAATCCTCCCATTCTCTGTAACTTCCTCCAGCCCCTGCAACCCTTCCTGCCTCTGTAATCTCCTCTAGCGCCGACAAGCTTTCCTGTCTCTGGAACCTCCTCCAGCCCCTACAATCCTCCCTATCTCTGTAACCTTCTCCAGTCCCTACAACCCTCCCTATCTCTGTAACCTCCTCCAGTCCCTACAACCCTCCCTATCTCTGTAACCTCCTCCAGTGCCGACAACCATCACTCTCTCTGTCATCGCCTCCAGCCCCTGCATCCCACCGTATCTCTGTAACCTCCTCCAGTGCCTACAACCATCACTCTCTCTGTAATCGCCTCCAGCCCCTACATCCCACCCTATCTCTGTAACCTCCTCCAGTCCCTGCAACCATCACTCTCTCTGTAATCGCCTCCAGCCCCTGCAACCCACCCTATCTCTGTAACCCCCTCCAGTGCCTACAACCATCACTCTCTCTGTAATCCCCTCCAACCGCTACATCCCACCCTATCTCTGTAACCTCCTCCAGCCCCGACAACCATCACTCTCTCTGTAACCTCCTCCAGCAACTGCAACTCTCCCTATCTCTGTATATCCTCCAGCAACTTCAACACTCCCTACCTTGGTAACCTCTTCCAGGCCCTGCAACTCTCCCTATCTCTATAAAACATTCCAGAATTGAATGGGTTCTACAGAAATAAAGAAGGTGTGAAGTAGTCATTGCCGGTCACTACAGTGTAGAAAATCCCTCTTTCCCAGCAGAGGCGGGAGGTAATAAACATTTATCTTAAAAAGGCAGCTCTGGAAAGAATCGGTCACTGTCACTTTTGTCTGTCTCTCTCTCTTCCTCTCTCTCTCTCTTTCCGTCTCTTGCTCTATCCATCTTTCTCTCTGTCCGTCTCTCTCTCTCTCTCTCTCTCTCTCTCAGTTTATATCACTTGCTCTCTCTCTGTCGCTCTCTGTCGCTCTCTTTCTGTCTGTCGATGTCTTTCTCTGTCTCTGTCGCGCTTGCTATCTCTCTCTCTTTGCCTCTCTCTCCCTCTATCTTTCTATCTTTCTCTCTCTATCTTTGTCACTCTCTCTCTCTCTGTCTTTCTCTAAGTTTATATCACTTGCTCTCTGTCTCTCTTGCTCTCTCTCCGTCTCTCTCTCTCTGTCTTTCTCACTTGCTCTTTATCTTTCTCTCTCTCTCTGTCTGTCTCTCTAAATTTCTATCACTTGCTCTCTATCTATCTCTCTCTCCGTCTCTCTCAGTTGCTCTCTATCTATCGCTCTCTATCTTTGTCACCCTCTCTCTCTCTCGCTCTGTCTCTCTCACACTGACTGGGTCTTCGATTAGAAATTCTGTCCCATTGATGACCTCCTCCCTTTGTTCCCTCTTTCAGGATTTGGAGTGGGCAGGAAGATCCCACGATGCGGACTCTCTGCTTGTTCCTGTTGGTGCTGTTCTGGGTCCCCGAGTCAGATGCGGCTGCACTAAATGACAATGTCTTGGCTGGAATTGTCTCACAGTAAGTGTTCATCCTGCCCAGGCCTTTCACCATTCACTGACAGGGTTAGGCTGTGAGAATGGCCCAGGTCTACTCTCCTGGCATGAGTCTCCGCTCTGTCAAAGTGATGAGGGGGAACAGGGCAGAGTCCAGTTAAATTAAAATAACATGGAACTACAGAGAGGGGAAGGTGAGCGAGAAAGGACTCAGAGTGAGACATGTCACTTCATCAATAATCTGACTCACTGACCCCACTCACTGACCCCGCTCACTGACCCCACTCACTGACCCCACTCACTGACCCCACTTACATACCGCACTCACTGACCCCACTCACTGCCCCCACTCACTGACCCCACTCACTGACCCCACCCACTGACCCCTCTCACTGACCCCTCTCACTGACCCCTCTCACTGACCCCACTCACTGACCCCACTCACTGACCCCTCTCACTGACCCCACTCACTGACCCCACTCACTGACCCCGCTCACTGACCTCGCTCACTGACCTCGCTCCTCTCCCCCTCTCGCTCTCTCTCCCTGTTGCCCTGTGTCTATCTCTTTCTCTCTCTATGTCTTCCATTCTATTTATCTCTTGGTTTGTGTTGCTGTTAATCTCTCACTGTATTTCTCCTGTCACTTGTCCCTCTCCATGCTCGACGGCCTGTCTATCTCTCTCATCTCTGTCTCTATTACTTTATCCTTTTTCAGTTTATCACTGCCTCTGTTCCCTCTCTCTGTCTCTATCTGTATCTGTCTCCATCTTGTTCTTCCTTTTTCTGTCTCTATCTGTTTCTATGTACTTGTCTCCAGAACTCTTCCTTTCCCTCGCTTTGTTTCTTCTCTCCATCTCTGTCTCTCCTGCTGTCTTCTACCCTCCCTCTATCACATTCTCTGTCTCCCTCCCTCCATCCATCTCTCCACCTCTTTGTTTCTCCCTTGCTCTTGTTCCCATCCCTCTTTCCATCTCTGTTTCATTGGAATGAGTTCATTCGGTCCCGTCCTTTCCAATGTCGTAAATTAATGACCAAATTTATTGAAATGCCACAGCATACAAGACTACGGGCCAAGTGCTGGGAAATAGGATTAGAATAGTTAGGTGCTTGATGGCTGGCACAGACACGATGGGCCGAAGGGCCTGTTTCTGTGCTGTGTAACTCTTTGACTCTCTGACTCAAACTCCCAGTTTCCCTCCTTCCATCATGAGGTATGGTATTAAATAGGCAGGTGACCATAATCCACATCATACTGACCTGGCACAAGGAGAATTTCATTCACAATTCCTACCTTGACTCTCACTTTGTGTTTGTCCCTTTCAGATTCCGACAAGTGTCTGGCCACCAGCCCAGCAGTACGACTGGGGGAGGACAGTTCGCCTTCCTGATGGTGTTAACTCCTCAACAATGCACCGGTGCCAATATCAATCAGAATGTACAATTCAGACCCTCTGATACAGGAAGACCGGTTATTCGTGGCGGTGTGAATTACTTCCTGAACAGTCGATCAGTAAACTACATCGCAGTTTACCCCAACACAGGAAGTCGCTGCTCAGAGAATAAACTGTTACACTTCACTCAGGAGGATCAACGCTATGGGCAGACTGACAGTGCAGCTCGGCTGCTTCAGAATAGCATCAATAACCAGGGGCTGCAGGTTGGCTGTGTCATTCTCTACACCACCTACACCCCCTGCATCCAGAGCTGCTTCAGTGGCAATGAGAATTGTGACATCCTCGCCGCGTTAGGCCAGGCACCCTTTAGCCACCCATGGGCTGGCCCGCAGGTTCAGAAGTATTTTGTCTTCAGTACATTGTACCGATACGACAATAATAGAAATAAGATCCCCACAGTTCGAAACAAGCTGGGACAAGTTACCCAGGCAGGCTTTCACATCAGAAAGTGTGATGGGACCAACAGCCAAATACAGTGTCAGGACTGCACCCACCCTGGGGGCTACTGTATCTAGTAAACAGTCTCACTACAGGAGGCAATAGCAGATCAGAGAGTCCCAGGAAAACAGTGCAAATCATTCTATTACTCTAGAAATCTATCTACTTCCATTTTATTCTGTTAATATAGAACATACATAGAAAATACAGCACAGAACAGGCCCTTCGGCCCACGATGTTGTGCCGATCCTTTGTCCTCTGTCAAGGACAATTTAATCTATACCCCATCATTCTCCTTTATCCATATACCTATCTAAAAGCCGTTTGAAAGTCCCTAAAGTTTCTGACTCAACAACTTCCCCAGGCAAGGCATTCCATGCCCCGACCACTCTCTGGGTAAAGAACCTTCCCCTGACATCCCCCTTATATCTCCCACCCTTCACCTTAAATTTATGACCCCTTGTAACGCTTTGCTCCACCCGGGGAAAAAGTTTCTGACTGTCTACCCTATCTATTCCCCTGATCATCTTATAAACCTCTATCATGTCACCCCTCATCCTTCTCCGTTCTAATGAGAAGAGGCCTAGAATGTTCAGCCTTTCCTCGTAAGACTTATTCTCCATTCCAGGCAACATCCTGGTAAATCTCCTCTGCACCCTCTCCAAGGCTTCCACATCCTTCCTAAAATGAGGCGACCAGAACTGCACACAGTACTCCAAATGAGGCCTTACCAAGGTCCTGTACAGCTGCATCATCACCTCACGGCTCTTAAATTCAATCCCTCTGCTAATGAACGCTAACACCCCATATGCCTTCTTCACAGCCCTATCCACTTGAGTTGCAACTTTCAACGATCTATGCACATAGACCCCAAGGTCTCTCTGCTCCTCCACATGCCCAAGAACCCTACCGTTAACCCAGTATTTTGCATTCGTGTTTGTCCTTCCAAAATGGACGACCTCACACTTTTCAGGGTTAAACTCCATCTGCCACTTTTCAGCCCAGCACTGCAACCTATCCAAGTCCCTTTGCAGACGACAATAGCCCTCCTCGGTATCCACAACTCCACCAACCTTTGTATCATCTGCAAATTTACTGACCCACCCTTCGACTTCCTCATCCAAGTCGTTAATAAAAATCACAAACAGGAGAGGACCCAGAACTGATCCCTGTGGCACGCCACTGGTAACTGGGCTCCAGGCTGAGTATTTACCATCTAAGACCACTCTCTGCCTTCTATCAGTTAGCCAATTCTTAATCTAACTGGCCACATTCCCCACTATCCCATGCCTCCTGACTTTCTCCATAAGTCTACCATGGGGGACCTTATCAAATGCCTTACTAAAATCCATGTACACCACATCCACTGGTTTACCCTCATCCACTTGCTTGGTCACCTGCTCAAAGAATTCAATCAGGCTTGTGAGGCAAGACCTACCCCTCACAAAACCGTGCTGACTGTCCCGAATCAAGCAGTGTCTTTCCAGATGCTCAGAAATCCTATCCCTCAGCACCTTTTCCATCAACTTGCCTACCACCGAAGTAAGACTAACTGGCCTGTAATTCCCAGGGTTGTTCCTATTCCCTTTCTTGAACAGGGGCACAACATTTGCCACCCTCCAATCACCTGGTACCACCCCCGTCAACAGAGAAGATGAAAAGATCATTGCCAGCGGCTCTGCAATTTCATCCCTTGCTTCCCATAACATCCTTGGATATACCCCGTCAGGCCCGGGAGACTTGTCTATCTTCAAGTTATTCAAAAACCCCAACACATCTTCCCTCCTAACGAGCACTTCCTCGAGCTTACCAGTCTGTTTCACACCGTCCTCTTCAGTAATACACCCCTTCTCATTCGTAAATACCGAAGAGAAGTACTCATTCAAAACCTCACTTATCTCTTCCGGCTCAACACACAGTCTCCCGCTATTGTCCTTGACCGGACCTACGGTCCCCCTAGTCATCCTCATATTTCTGACATACGCGTAAAAGGCCTTGGGGTTTTCTTTTATCCTACCCGCCAAGCATTTTTCATGCCCTCTCTTAGCTCTCCTAATCCCTTTCTTCAGATCCTTCCTGGCCATCTTGTATCCCTCCAGAGCTATGCCTGTGCCCTTTTTCCTCAACCTTATATACGCATCCTTCTTCTTCCTAACAAGACTCTCAACCTCTCTTGTCAACCACGGTTCCCTCACATGACCATCCCTTCCCTGTCTGACAGGGACATGCTTATCAATGGCCCCTACTATCTGCTCCTTGAAAAAGTTCCACATTTCGACCGTGCCCTTCCCTGCCAGCATATGCTCCCAACTTATGCTCCTCAGTTCCTGCCTGACAGCATCATATCTACCCTTCCCCCAATTGTAAACCTTGCCCTGTTGCACATACCTATCCCTCTCCATTACCACAGTGAATGCTACAGAATTGTGATCACTATCTCCAAAGTGCTCGCCCACCAACAGCTCTATCACTTGCCCTGGTTCATTACCTAGTACCAAATCCAATATTGCCTCCCCTCTGGTCGGGCAGTCTACATACTGAGTCAGAAAAGCTTCCTGGACATACTGCACAAACACTACCCCATCCAAACTATTCGATCTGAAGAGTTGCCAATCAATATTTGGGAAGTTGAAATCCCCCATAATTACTACCCTGTGACTTCTGCTCCTTTCCAAAATCTGTTTCCCAATCTGCTCTTCCACACCCTGCTGCTATTGGGGGGCCGATAGAAAACTCCCATCAAGGTGACTGCTCCTTTCCTGTTCCTGACCTCAACCCACAGTGCCTCAGTCGGCAGATCCTCCTCGAAAATTCTTTCAGCAGTTGTTACACTATTTCTAACTAACAATGCCACCCCCCCACCTCTTTTACCACCATTCCTAATCTTATGAAAACATCTATAACCAGGTACCTCCAAGAACCATTCCTCCCCCTCACCTATCCACGTTTCAGTGATGGCCACAACATCGTAGTCCCAAGTGCCCATCCACGCCTTCAATTCACTCACCTTATTCCTGATGCTTCTTGCGTTGAAGTATACGCACTTTAACCCTTCTCCGTGCCCATCTGTCCTCTGCGACAGTGCTACCTTCCCCAATACCTCACTACACTCTTTGTCTTTCTGAGTGGACCCACTGGTCCCTGGACTACAAGTCCGGTTCCCATCCCCC
Source organism: Heterodontus francisci (assembly GCF_036365525.1). NCBI lineage: Eukaryota > Metazoa > Chordata > Chondrichthyes > Heterodontiformes > Heterodontidae > Heterodontus > Heterodontus francisci. The sequence continues at coordinate 1,204,046 of NW_027140825.1, read as the reverse complement.
TCCCAAACTAGTTTAAACCCTCCCGAACAGTACTAGCAAACCTCCCTCCCAGGATATTGGTGCCCCTCTGGTTCAGATGCAGCCCGTCCTGTTTGAACAGGTCCCATCTTCCCCAGAATGCAGTCCAATTATCCAAGAACTGGAAGCCCTCCCTCCTACACCATTCCTGCAGCCACGTGTTCAGCTGTGCTCTCTCCCTATTCCTAGCCTCACTATCACGTGGCGCCGGCAACAAACCAGAGATAACAACTCTGTCCGTCCTAGCTTTCAGCTAATAATGCAGCTTTCCCCAGATCACTCTCTATAATAATCCCTCATTCTCCAGATCACTCTCTATAACAATCCCTCATTCTCCAGATCAATCTCTATAACAATCCCTCATTCCCCAGATCACTCTCTATAACAATCCCTCATTCTCCAGATCACTCTCTATAATAATCCCTCATTCCCCAGACAACTCTCTACAATAATCCCTCATTCCCCAGGTCACTCTCTATAATAATCCCTCATTCTCCAGATCACTCTCTAAAATAATCCCTCATTCTCCAGATCACTCTCTATTAAAATCCCACATTCTCCAGATCACTCCCTATAATAATCCCTCATTCTCCTGATCACTCTCTATAAAAATCCCTCATTCTCCAGATCACTCTCTATAATAATCCCTCATTCTCCAGATCACTCTCTATAATAATCCCTCATTCTCTGGATCACTCTCGATAATAATCCCTCATTCTCCAGATCACTCCCTATAATAATCCCTCATTCTCCAGATCTCTCTCTATAAAAATCCCTCATTCTCCAGATCACTCCCTATAATAATCCCTCATTGTCCAGGTCACTCTCTATAATAATGCTTCATTCTCCAGGTCACTCCCTACAATGATGCAGAACAACAGTGAGAAGGATTTCAAACATTGAGCTGGAAAATTGTGTTTCACTTCAAACCAAGAGCACACTAATTCCCTAATGGGACACTGTGGATGAATAAAGACATGAGGGTGTTGGGGAAGGGGAGGAAGGAGTGTACACTCTGTCCATGGGTGGCAGCTGGCAGCACGCCAAGAGAGAAAGTGAAGGGAAGTCAAGTCCAACAATTAGGAAGTCAGATTTGATCGGACAGTAGGGAGTGAATTTACTGATTATATAATTCATCTTGTAATTGATCTGGGAGATGTGTTAAACACATTGCTATATATTCTCAGTCATGCTCTGTAATCTTCCTCCAATCATTGAACACTGCAGTTTATGGATCATTTCACTAATCGCTGTTGAGCTGATGAAATTGTTTGATTGGCAGTGATAATATTTTTGGACCATTGTATCGAGTCCAATGGGTTGCAACCGTGATTACTGAGTGATTTCTCTCTGCAACTTTTAATCTTTAATAAAGCATGTCTGGGCATTAACCTGCACTCTGTGTTTGTATGTGTGACTCCACTCATTTTTCTGGGGTTAAAGTTACTTTTGTTAAAATTAAACGACTGTTTGATCTCTTTCGCACACACACACAATCTCTCTTTCTCTCACTCTCTCTCGCTTTCTGTCTTTCTCTCTGTCCCAGGCTTTCCTTATCTTGGGCACTCTACCTCTCATTCATTTTTCTCACTTTCTGTACACCCTCTTTTCCTCTAATTTCTCATTTTCCTTCTTACTCTGTCTCCATCACCCATTATCTCGTAGTCTCTCCGTCTCTCTATTTTCCTTTCCATTTCGTTCCCCCCCACATCCCCCCTCTCTCTCTTCTCTATTTCTCTCTCTGTTACTTGCTCTCGAACACTCTTGCTCTTTGTGGTTGGTTTATCTCCGACTTCTCCAATCGATCTTCAATAACTGAAATTCCTCATCCCTGGAACCATACTCGTGAATCTTTTCCGTTCTCTCTCCCTATGACTTATCAACAGGGTAGATGCAGGTAAGATGTTTCCCTTGGTTGGGGAGTCTACAACCAAGGTGCACAATTTCAAAATAAGGGGGAAGCCACTTGGGACTGAGATGAGGAGAAATTTCTTTACTCAGAGGGTTGTGAATCTTTGGAATTCTCTATCCCAGAGGGCTGTGGAAGCTCAGTCATTGAGTATGTTTAAAGCAGAGATTAACAGATTTCTAAATACCAATGACATAAAGGGATATGAGGATAGTCTGGAGAAAAGGCATTGATGTGGATGATCAGCCATGATAGTATTGAATGGCAGAGCAGGCTCAATGGGCTGAATGGCCTAATCCTGCTCCCTGTCTCACTGCAGTTACTGTTCCCTCTCACCATCTTAAATCCTTTAAAAAATTAAACACCTCCATTAGATTCCCCTGTCAATATTCTCATGTCGGGACTGCAAGCCTTGTCTATGCAACATTTCTTCATAATTTAACAGACTGGATGCTGGTGAAGTTAATGCATGGTTTCGGTTCTGGGAGCTGTGTCACTTTATTGCTGCTGGCTGAGCTTCTGAATTATAAATAGACAAGCTTGGAAATAGTTAACAGATCAGACAGCCTCTGTGGGGAGTGAAAAGGAGTTAACATCATCAGCGAGAGAGGGACCAATAACTGCAGTGAGATAGAGACACCAGCAGATGGAGATGGTGAGAGGGGGAGTAACTGCAGTGAGACAGGGCCACCAGTAGATGGAGATGGTGGGAGGGGGACAGTAACTGCAGTGAGAGAGGGACACCAGCAGATGGAGATGGTGAGAGGGGGAGTAACTGCAGTGAGGCAGGGACACCAGCAGATGGAGATGGTGGGAGGGGGAGTAACTGCAGTGAGAGAGGGACACCAGCAGATGGAGATGGTGAGAGGGGGAGTAACTGCAGTGAGACAGGGTCACCAGCAGATGGAGGTGGTCAGAGGGGGGACAGTAACTGCAGTGAGAGAGGGACACCAGCAGATGAAGATGGTGGGAGGGGGACCGTAACTGCAGTGAGAGAGTGTCACCAGCAGATGGAGATGGTGAGAGGGGGCAGTGACTGCAGTGAGAGAGGGACACCAGCAGATGGAGATGGTGGGAGGGGGACAGTAACTGCAGTGAGAGAGTGTCACCAGCAGATGGAGATGGTGAGAGGGGGAGTAACTGCAGTGAGGCAGATGGAGATGGTCAGAGGGGTGACAGTAACTGCAGTGAGAGAGGGTCACCAGCAGATGGAGATGGTGAGAGGGGGGCAGTGACTGCAGTGAGAGAGGGACACCAGCAGATGGAGATGGTCAGAGGGGGGCAGTGACTGCAGTGAGAGAGGGACACCAGCAGATGGAGATGGTCAGAGGGGGGCAGTGACTGCAGTGAGAGAGGGAAACCAGCAGATGGAGATGGTGGGAGGGGGACAGGAACTGCAGTGAGAGAGTGTCACCAGCAGATGGGGATGGTGAGTGGGGGAGTAACTGCAGTGAGGCAGATGGAGATGGTCAGAGGGGTGACAGCAACTGCAGTGAGAGAGGGTCACCAGCAGATGGAGATGGTGAGAGGGGGGCAGTGACTGCATTGAGAGAGGGACACCAGCAGATGGAGATGGTCAGAGGGGGGCAGTGACTGCAGTGAGAGAGGGACACCAGCAGATGGGGATGGTGGGAGGGGGACAGTAACTGCAGTGAGACAGGGTCACCAGCAGATGGAGATGGTGAGAGGGGGAGTATGCCGTCCAGTTGTGGTCACCACACTTTAGGAAGGATGAGTGTCCTTGACAGGCTGCAGAGGAGATTTACCAGAATGGTTCCAGGGATGTTACATGGTTAGATTGGAGAATATGGGGTGGTTTTCCTTTGAGCAAAGGCGATTGAGGGGAGATCGGATAGGAGATGTACACGATTGTGACAGTGTTAGATAAAGTAGACAGAGTAAACCTGTTCCCATTAGTGGATGGTGCAAGGACTATTGGTCACAGATTGATGATTCTGGACAATAGATACTGGGGTATTTGAGGAAGAACCTCTATACACAGTGAGTGGTAACAACAGGGAATTCACTGCCTACCAGGGTGGTGGAAGTGGAGACAATGAATGATTTCAAAAGGAAATTGAATGGACACTTGAAGGGGATAATCTTGCTAGACCGCAGGGATAGAGAGGTGGAATGGAATTGACTAGATTGCATGGACTCGATGGGCCGAATGGCCTCCTTCTGTACCATACTGGCTGTATGACTTTTTGGCTAACTGGCTGTAAAGTGTTTTCAAATGACATGGTGTTGCAAAGGTCACCAATAGAGATACACAGGGGCTCGTTGGTTTGCTGAGCTTTCCAGATGCTGCTGCTCACAGGTGGGTGTTTTAGGGGCAGGTTGGGAGGGTGAGGACGTTTTTGTCTCACTCTGCTGCAGGGTTGTATCGCCGTGCCCACACTTGCTGCACAGTAGTAGGTCGCAGTGTCTGTCGGCTGGGGGTCGCCCAGCTGCAGGGAGAATCGGTTGCTTGCAGAGTCTTGTTGCACAGTGAACCGCTTCTCAAAGCCTGGCCCACAGCTGCCGTGCTCATTGCACATCCACTCTACTGCCTTCCCCTCCTGCCTGTACCAGTGCATGGTGTAGCTGCCCATGCTGGCTCCCTCCAAGTTGCAGCCGAGGGCGAGGGGCTTCCCCGGTCGAATAGAAGCCGCGGCTGGAGTCTGGACCACAGTAGGTGCAGACTGAACCCCTGGAACACATTCCATAAAAGAAAGTGATTCAGAATCATGCAAGGAAAATGGTAGCATAAATCATAGAATCTAATAGAATAGAAAGAGGCCGTTCTGCCCATCGTATCTGCGCTGGCTGTTTGAATGAGCTATCGAGTTAGTCTCACTTGCCCCTGCTCCTACCCCATTGCCCTCCCAATTTCCCTGCTCCAAGCCCTGATCCAATAGCCATTTGGGAGATTACTATTGAATCTACTTCCACCTGCTGAAGGGATAGCACTTACAAAAAATCCAATGTCCAAGCAATAAGATGACCAAGATTGAGATGTTTTTAGCTGAGACTGCCATTGTCCTTCTCAGAAGCAGAGAGGCAGCCCTTACTGAGCATCAAGCCGGCGCCTGGTAAATGGAAATGCCACCGGTTGTGATGAAGAGAGTGGAACGATTGGCCGCCCATCCTGTACCTCGACCACGCCTGTCAGCAGAGTGAACAAATGAGGAGCACTTCCCTCAGCAGCATTGCTGTTATTTATGCAGATTCCTGCAAGCCCCTGAGCCCGACTTTCTCTCTTCCCTTCCCAACATTCCCACCTTTCCTTCCATGGAATATTGCCTTATTTTTTGATTGGTCAGGAATGTGCTGACCATGCGAAAGATAGGTTGGAAAACAAATTGTGAGGAGGGCACAAAGAGTCTGCAGAGGGTTATAGATAGGTTAAGTAAGTGGGCAAAAAATGGCAGATGGAGCATACTGTGGACAAATGTGAGCTTGCCCACTTTGGCAGGAAGCATGGGAATTCAGAATATTATTTAAATAGAGAGAGACTGCAGGTCTCGACAGTACAGAGGGATCTGCGTGTCCTGGTACGTGAATCACAAAAAGTCAGCATGTAGGTACAGCGAGTGATTAGGGCGGCAAATGAAATGTTGTTGTTTATTGCAAGGGGAATAGAATATAAAAGTAGGGAAGTGTTGCTAAAGCTGTACAGGGCCTTAGTTAGACCACATCTGGAGTACTGAGTAAAGTATTGGTCTACGTAATTAAGAAAGGACATAAATGCATTGGAATTAGTTCAGAGAAGGTTCACTCGGCTGATACCTGGGATGAAGGGATTGTCTTATGAGGAAATGTTGAGCAGTTTGAGCCGATACCCACTGGAGTTTAGAAGAATGAGAGGTGATCTTACCGAGACATGTAATAATTTAAGGGTGATTGACAGCTTGGAAGCCGAGAGGATGTTTCTCCCTGGTGGGCGAATCTAGAACTAGGCAGCATAATTTCAAAATAAGTGATTGGCAGATGGAGTATAATGTGGGGAAGAATGAGGTTGTTCACTTTGGTTGTAAGAATATAATTTTTTACAAGGCGTGAATCTTCTCGATGTTGATGTTCAGAGAGGCTTGGGTGTCCCCGTACATGAGACACAGTAAGTTCACATGCAGGTGCAGCAAGAAATTAGCAAGGCAAATGGCCTGTTGGCCTTTACTGCAAGTGGGATTGGAGTACAGGAATAAGGAAGTCTTGTTACAATTGGCCAGCGCTTTGATAAGATCACACCTGCTTTACTGTACACAGTTGTGGTCTTCATATCCGAGGAAGGCTACACTTGCCTTGGTGGCAGTACAACGAAGGGTCACTCCATTGGTTCCTGGGATGAAAGGTTTGTCCTATGATGAGAGAGCCTGTATTCTATGGAGGTTAGAAGAATGAAAGGTGATCTCAGTGAAACATACAAGATTCTGAATGTGCTTGACTGGGTAGACACTGAGAAGTTGTTTCCCCTGGCTGGGGAATCTCTTGCAGCCTCAGGATAAGGGGCCAAGCATTTGGGACTGAGATAAGGAGAGGTTTCTTCACTCAAAGGGTGGTAAATCTTTGGAATTCTCTACCCCCGGGGGTGGTGGATGCTCCATTATTGAATATATTTCAGGTTGTGATAGACAGATATGTGGTCACTGATGGACTGAAGGGATATGGGGAGCGGGTGGAAAAGTGGAGTTGAGTTAGAGGATCAGTCATGATGGTATTGAATGACAGAGCAGGATCGACGGGCCGAATGGTCTACTCCTGCTCCGATTTCTCATGTTATTCTAAAATCTAGTCATTTGATTCATGATGATTCCATTAACACAATCTAAAAACCCGTTAACTTTAACTGCAGGCTCTTTACATCAGTCTTCACCCTTCACTGATCAGACCAGAATAATTCTCTGCTGGCCTCTTTCAGTATCTTCCCTGCAATTGGATTCATTTCTGGCCCCATCAACGTACATAACACAACATAAGCCTAAATTTAATGCCAGTTGCCATTGTGTGGCCTAATCCCCTGCCACAGGGAAATCACTTTGGATTCCACAGGACCCCTCTACTGTCTTAACCCGTGCACAGATTTTAGTGACATCTGCAAACATTCTTTTATTATTTCATTGGATGTGGGAGTCACTGGCCAGGCCAGCAATTATTGCCCATCCCTAATCGCCCTTGAGAAGGTGGTGGTGAGCTGCCTTCTTGAGCCACTGCAGTCCATGTGAGGTAAGTACACCCACAGTGCTGTTAGGAAGGGAGTTCCAGGATTTTGACCCAGCGACAGTGAAGGAACGGCCGAAACAGTTCCAAGTCAGGATGGTGTGTGACTTGGAGGGGAACTTGCAGGTGGTGGTGTTCCCATGCATTTGCTGCACTTGTCCTTCTAGATTGAGGTCGCGGGTTTGGAAGGTGCTGTCGAAGGAGCCTTGGTGCGTTACTGCAGTGCATTGTGTAGCTGGTACACACTGCTGCCACTGTGTGTCTGTGGCGGAGGGAGTGAATATTTAAGGTGGTGTTTGTTTAGTTAGATTCCCCCAGCTGCTGTGGTGGGATTTGAACTCTTGTGCTCTGGATCATTCGGTCGAAGCCTCAGGATTACTAGTCCCAGTAACATAACAGCAATGCTACCATACCCCCAGAGACTGGGATAAGGTGTATTACACAATTCCCAAGTTTTTGCCGTGTTTCCTTGCATTCTAGTTGCACTGTGTGTATCCTAGTGAGCCCCGCAGTAGTAAGTGCTGTTGTCTTGGAGCCAGGAGCTTTTCAAGGACAGAGGGAAAGTGTTGGCCTGAGTCTCGTGCTGGGTTTCAATCCTTTTCCTGTAGTTAGATGCAGAAAGTACACTCTATCTGATCCATTCCAGGCAGTCACCAATCTGCAAGTACCAGTCCAAACAACACTCAGTCATGTTGCCCTGCCCAATGCTTCTGTGGATCATGGGTTCCTCCACGGGAACCAGGGCGTTGACCGCTGGGGACTGGAGAACCATCTAACATCTAACAAGATTCTTCACACAGGATGGCACATCAATGGGGAGAGAACGATACAGGGTTACAGGGAGGGACAGAGGCAAAGGCAGAAGAGAGGGAATAAGAAGGAGACAAACTATTCTTCTCCAGTCACGCTGCTACATTCATACTTATATTTGCTCCGCAGGTTAAGCCCAATTATAAATCAGATTTATTACATTGATAAAACTATAAAAGCACCAAAGTCGGAAGGATGAACACAAACCAGCTCAGTCTGTATCTGAGAAAAAAGAAAATTGGTAATGTTTAATGATGATACTCTGTCAGAATAATCCTAACTGCTGTTCACATCAAGGAACAGTAAATTATTTCAATTTGGTAGACGAGGAGATTATGTATAGCAATGCATAAAGTAACTATTACAAACATTAATTTCATCAACAATGGGACCAAATGGGGATAGTGGTGTTTCCTGTCTGAAAGCTGGAAAGCAGGAATATGGAAAGCAGATCTCAAACTACTTTGAGATTCATTTCAGAGGAGGAGGCTCGTTATAAGCAGTGTGATCAAACCGCCCCTGCTGCTGTGGAAACTGCAGATAGGTCAAATAACCAGTGTCACTGGCGTTGTATTCCTTGCAGAGCACCCTCTGACCACATCATACCAACAAAACCTTAGAGGGGAACAGAGCCGGACAGGGAGAGGCCATCCCGGGGAACCCCACATAGGGAGAAATAAAGAGAGTATGAGAGAGAGAGAACAACTGGGAGGGAGCAAGGGAGAGGTAGAGTGAGGCAAAGACAGAGAGAGAGAGACAGACTGATCAACAAAGCCACTGAGAGATGGAATGATTCAGGGAAAATTAGTTCGAAAGAGAGAGAGAGAGAGAGATTGAGAGAACGAGTGACAGATAGAGAGAATGAGGCAATAGGAGGTGTAGAGACAGACAGGGAGAGACAGAGACAGAGCGAAACAGAGACAGGAAATGAGAGGAGATAGGCAGAATTAATTAGAGACAGAGAGACAGAATGAGACTGAGTGCGTTTGAGAGAGAAATAGAGACAGACAGCAAGAGGAAGCGAGGAAATGAGAGGCGAGAAAGAGAGGGGAAGGAAAGAAGAGAGTGAGATAAAGAGAGAGAATGAGAATGGGTGTGCGTGTGAGAGACAGAAAGAGCAACAGAGCTGTGAGGAAATGAGAGAAGGAAAGAGAGACAGGGATAAAGAAAGAGAATGAGAGTGAGTGTGTGTGAGAGAGGAAAAATAACAAGAGCAACAGAGACAGAGAAACAGGCATGAAGAGAGAGAGAAAGGAAACAATTTTACAGAACAACATAAACGATGTTTTTTAAATCAATATTGGTGAAGTCTGATGTGTTTCCTGGTCCTAGCTCGCCCTCTGCTGTCCCCCGGAGGAGAAAACCCCCCAAAAATACAAAAACAACTGCAGCACAAAAAAACACTAACAAATTCAACAATAACTTCAACAGGAAAAATAAAAGCACCAATGAAAAGGGCGGCACAGTGGCCCAGTTGTTAGCACCGCAGCCTCATAGCTCCAGCGACCCGGGTTCAATTCTGCCTGTGTGGAGTTTGCAAGTTCTCCCTGTGTCTGCGTGGGTTTCCTGTGGGTGCTCTGGTTTCCTCCCACATGCCATTATACATTGCCCGTGGTAAAGGTAGGTGGCAGGGAAATACAGGGACAGGTTGGGATGTGGTAGGAATATGGAATTAGTGTAGGATTAGTATAAATTGGTGGTTGGTGGTTGGCACAGACATGGTAGGCCGAAGGGCCTGTTTCAGTGCTGTATCTCTAAACTAAACTCTGAACTAAACAACTTCAACAGGAAAAACACCAACAAATTCAACAACAACTTATTACAGGAAAAACATCAACAAATTCAACAACAATTTCAACAGGACATAACACCAACAAATACAAAAACAACTTCAGTAGGAGAAAAACACCAACAAATTCAACAACAACTGCAGCAGGATAAAAACACCAGCAAATTCAACAACAACTTCAACAGGAAAAACACCATCAAATTCAACAACGCTTTCAACAGGAAAAACACCAACAATGCCAACAACAGCTTTAGCAGGAGAAAAACATCAACAAAGTTAGCAACAACTTCAGCAGGAGAAAAACACCAATAAAATTGAACAACAACCTCAGCAGGAAAAACACCAACAAATTCAACAACCACCTCAACAGGAAAAACACCAACAAACTCAACAACAACTTCAGCAGGTTGTCTGTTCCTGGGATCTTGCCTTGTAGAAACTGGCTTCCACTCTTCCTACATTACATCAGGGGCCGTACTTCGAAACAGTAGCAAAGAATATGGGAATAGAAAAACCTATGAGATTAGCAAAAAATGCGAGATCTTGGGATTCATAAATAGACGCAAAGCCTACAAAAACTAGTAAGTTATGCTGAACCTTTATAATGCTCTAGTTAGGCCACAACTGGAGAATTGCTTCCAGTTCTGGTTATCACATTTTATGAAGGAGGTGAGGGTCATAGAGTGGGTGCAGAGGAGATTTACCAGAATAGTTCCAGGAATGGAGGATTTTAGTTACAAGGTTACGTTGGAGAAACTGGTGTTATTCTCCCTGGAGAAACTGAGATTGCGTGGAGACTTGATAGAGGTGTACAAGATTGTGACAGGTTTAGATAAAGATCACAAAGAAAAGCTGCTACTCACCCAGGAGTCAGTCCCCCAGCTCCACTGACTGGTCCCACAGTGTTGGTGTTCCTGCTACTCACCCAGGCGTCAGTCCCCCAGCTCCACTGACTGGTCCCACAGTGTTGGTGTTCCTGCTACTCACCCAGGAGTCAGTCCCCCAGCTCCACTGACTAGTCCCACAGTGTTGGTGTTCCTGCTACTCACCCAGGAGTCAGTCCCCCAGCTCCACTGACTAGTCCCACAGTGTTGGTGTTCCTGCTACTCACCCAGGCGTCAGTCCCTCAGCTCCACTGACTAGTCCCACAGTGTTGGTGTTCCTGCTCCTCACCCAGGAGTCAGTCCCCCAGCTCCACTGACTAGTCCCACAGTGTTGGTGTTCCTGCTACTCACCCAGGAGTCAGTCCCCCAGCTCCACTGACTAGTCCCACATTGTTTGTGCTCCTGCTCCTCGCTCCAGCTGCAGGGAATTTACAGCACAGCAACAGGCCATTCGTCCCGATACATCCATGCTGGTCTTTTTGGTCCACACGAACGTTGTTCCACGCCCTCTTCATCGCGCCCCCAGCCACATATCCTTCTGTTCCTCTCTCCCTCATGTCCTATCCAGCATCCCCTCAGCTTAAATATATCTTCCCTATTCCCCTCAGCCTGTGATAATGAGTTCCACATTCTCCCCACTCTCTGGGTGAAGATGTTTCTCCCGAATTCCCAATTGGATTTATGGCTGACTGTCTTATATTGATGCCCCACCCCTTTTTCTGGTCTCACCCGCAAATGAAAAAAAACTTCTCTACATTTATCTGATCAAAAACCCTTTCATAATCTTAAAGAGCTCTATCAGGGCACTCCTGAGCCTTCTCTTTTCAAGCGATAAGAGCCCAATCTGTTCAGTCTTTTTCTGATCATTATAACCTCCCAGTTCTCGTATCATCCTTGAAGATATTTCCGTGCAACTTTTCCCCGACGTTCAATGCAACCTGTGTCTTCATCATGTCAAAGACATGTTCACACTGCAACAGGTAAACCCAACAGGATACAGAGCTGCAGGCCTTAATCTGAAACAGGTGTTTCTCTTGGTGTTTTGTTGAACTGCTCCGTCTCTCTGAGTCACTGTGCTGACTCCAGGCACAGAAATACAGGGCCGAGTGATTCTCCAGCAGGCTGGTGTACTCCAGGTTGAACTGGGAGCCAGTCGGTCGTTTGGCGTTGAAACCCTCCACCGTCCCCTCTGAGTTCACACCTGGTGTAGCTGTGGTGTAAAACATCAGCCGCGGCTCCTTCCCCGGTCCTGTCTGTACCAGAACATGTAACCGCTACTCTCATCCTCCACACGGCACTCCAGTCCCACTCCCTCCCCAGGAAATCTGGAGATGGCGGTGGGAGTCTGGCGGACCCTCGCGGAGATTGCGCCTGGGGGAAGAGACCGGGAGAGAAGAAAGTCAGTGAACATGGACAATCTGGGATGTGAAGAATGAAGGAAGAAGAGAAAGATAGAGCGAAAGAAAATAAGAAAGAGAGCTGTTAATAAAAACAATGGGGGTGTGGGGTGGTGGTGAGAAAGATCCTTTACTTTGAAATAAGACCATGAGACTCAGTAACAGATACATCTTCCACTGGAAGCTTATCCTGCAATTGGGAAATCAGTGGAAAGAAGACAGTTGAGTCTTGTGAGGAGCCACATGTAGACTCAAGCAAGTGATTCAGGTTTGCACAACACCTCCCTCCCTGATGGGGAACCCACGCCCCTCTCTCTACCATTGGCTGCCAGTAGTTGCTGTGGCATTTATTGGTATCATTCTGCTGCTGAGGTTGTTGTTGTATTTGCTGGTGTTTTTCTCCGACTGAGGTTGTTGAATTTGTTGGTGTTTGAATCTCCTGCTGATCTGTTGTTGAATTTGTTGGCCTTGTTCTCCTGCTGAGGTAGTTGTTGTGTTGGTTGGTGTTTTCCCTGCTGAGGTTTTTGTTGTACTTGTTGTTTTCTTCCCTGTTTAAATTGTTGTTCAATTTGGTTTTTGCATGTTGAGGTTGTTGATGTATTTTTGGTGCGGTTATTTTCTATTTTTTAATTCATTCATGGGATTTTGGGCGATGCTGGTTGAGGTCAGCATTTATTGTCCATCCCTAATTGCCCCTTGAGAAGGTGGTGGTGAGCTGCCTTCGTGAACCACTGCAGTCCATGTAGTGTAGGTACACCCACAGTGCTGTTAGGAAGGGAGTTTCAGGATTTTGACCCAGCGACAATGAAGGAACGGTGATATAGTTCCAAGTCACGATGGTGTGTGACTTGGAGGGGACCTTGCAGGCGGTGGTGTCCCCATGATTCTGCTGCCCTTGTCCATCTAGTTGGTAGAGGCCGCGGGTTTGGAAGGTGCTGTCGAAGGAGCCTTGGTGCATTACTGCAGTGCTTTTTGCAGCTGGTACATACTGCTTCCACTGTGCGTTGGTGGTGGTGGGAGTGAATATTTAAGGTGATGTTTGTTTAGTTAGATTCCCCCAGAAGCTGTGGTGGGATTTGACCTCCTGTGCTCTGGATTATTCAGTCGAGGCCTCTGGATTACTAGTCCCAGTAACATAACAGCTATACTACCATACCCCCAAAGACTGGGGGAAGGTGTATTACATCATTCCCGAGTTTATGCCGTGTTTCCTTGCATTCTAGTTACACTGTGTGTGTACTTGTGAGCCGCGCAGTAGTAAGTGATGTTGTCTTGTGCACGGGAGCTTTTCAAGGACAGAGTCAAAGTGTTGGCTTGAGTCTCGTGCTGGGTTTCAATCCTTTTCCTGCATTTAGATGCAGAAAGTACACTCTATCTAATCCATTCCAGGCAGTCACCAATCTGCAAGTACCAGTCCATACCAGTCATGTTGCCCTGCCCAATACTGCTGTGGAACGTGGTTATCTCCCCAGGAACCAGGGCGTTGGCCGCCGGGGACTGGAGAACCATCTAACATCTGACAAGATTCTTCACACAGGATGGCAGATCAATGGGGAGAGAACGATAGAGGGTTACAGGGAGGGACAGAGGCAAAAGCAGAAGAAAGGGATTAAGAAGGAGACAAAATAATTTCCTCCAGTCACGCTGCTGCCTTCACACTTCTATTTGCTCGACAGGTTAAGCCCAATTATAAATCAGATTTATTACATTGATAAAACTATAAATGTGCCAAACCCGGAAGGATGAACACAAACCAGCTCAGTCTGCATCTGAGAAAGAGGAAAATTGGTAATGTTTAAGGATGATACTCTGTTAAAAGAATCCTAACTGCTGTTCAGATCAAGGAACAGTAAATTATTTCAGTTTGGTTGACGAGCTGATGATGTATAACAATGCATAAAGTAACTATTACGAACATTAATTTCATCAACAATGGTACCAAATGGGGATAGTGGTGTTTCCTGTCTTAAAGGTGGAAAGCAGAAATATGGAATGGCAAGGAATCATGACCAGTATCTCCGAATAACACTTCAGTATCTTCTGTCAGCAGATCTCTAACTAGTTTGGTTTAGTTTAGAGATAGAGCACTGAAACAGGCCCTTCTGCCCACCGAGGCTGTGCCGACCATCAACCACCCATTTATACGAATCCGATACTAATTCCATATTCCTACCACATTCCCACCTGTCCCTATATTCCCCTACCACCTACCTATACAAGGGGCAAATATATAATGGCCAATTAACCTATCAACCAGCAAGTCTTTGGCATGTGGGAGGAAACCGGAGCACCCGGAGGAAACCCACGCAGACACAGGGAGAACTTGCAAACTCCACACAGGCAGTACCCAGAATTGAACCCGGGTCGCTGGAGCTGTGAGGCTGGATCTGTGAGATTCGTTTCAGAGGAGGAGGCTCGTTATAAGCAATGTGATCAAACCGCCCCGCTACTGTGGAAACTGCAGACAATGTCGCTGGCATTGTATTCCATACAGAGCACCCTCTGGCCACATCATACCAACAAAATCTTAGAGGGCAACAGAGCTGGACAGGCAGAGGCCATCCCAGGGAACCCCACATAGGGAGAGATAAAGAACGAGTGAGAGAGAGAGGACAGCTGAGAGGGAGCAAGGGAGAGGTAGAGTGAGACAAAGACAGAGAGAGAGAGACAGACTGATCAACAAAGCCACTGAGAGATGGAATGATTCAGGGAAAATTAGTTCGAAAGAGAGAGAGAGAGAGAGATTGAGAGAACGAGTGACAGATAGAGAGAATGAGGCAATAGGAGGTGTAGAGACAGACAGGGAGAGACAGAGACAGAGCGACACAGAGGCAGAAAATGAGAGGAGATTGTAAGAATTAATGAGAGAGAGAGAGAGAATAAGAGTGAGTGTGTGTGAGAGAGAAATGGAGACAGACAGCAAGAGTAAGCAAGGAAATGAGAGGCGAGAAAGAGAGGGGAAGGAAAGAAGAGAGTGAGATAAAGAGAGAGAATGAGATTGGGTGCGTGTGTGAGAGACAGAAAGAGCAACAGAGCAGAGAGGAAATGAGAGAAGGAAGGAGAGACAGTGATAAAGAGAGAGAATGAGAATGTGTGAGAGAGGAAAGATAACAAGAGCAACAGAGAGAGAGAGAAACAGACATGAAGAGAGAGAGCCAAGAAACAATTTTACTGAACAATGTTAACCTTTTTAAAAAATCAATATTGGTGAAGTCTGCTGTTCCCCTGGAGGAGAAACCCCCCACCAAAATACAAAAACAACGGCAGCAGAATAAAAATACGAACAAATTGAACAATAACTTCAACAGGAGGAAAGAAAAACAACAATAAATTCAATAACAACCTCAACAAGAAAGACACAAACAAATTCAAAAACAACCTCAACAGGAAATAGCACAAATAAATACAACAACTTAAAGAGGAAAAAGCACCAACAAATTCAACAACAACTTCAGCAGGAAAAGCACCAACAAGTTCAACAACAAATTCAAATGGGAAAATACCAACAAATTCAACAACAACTTTAACAGGAGAAAAACACCTCCAAGTTCAACAACAAACTCAACAGGAAAAACGCCAACAAATTCAACAACAACCTCAACAGGAAAAACAGCAACAAAGTCAACAACTTCAGCGGGAGGAAACACCAACAAAGTCAACAACAACTTCAGCAGGAGAAAAACAGCAAATTCAACAGAAACTTCAGCAGGAGAAAAACACCAACAGATTCAACAACAACTTCAGCAGGATCTGCACGTTGTCTGTTCATGGGATCTTGCCTTTTAGAAAGTGACTGCCACTGTTCCTACATTACAGCAGTGGCCGTACTTCGAAACAGTAGCAAAGAATATGGGAATAGCAAAACATGCGAGATCTTGGGCTTCATAAATAGAGCCATTGAGTGCAAAAACTGGGAAGTTATGCTGAACCTTTATAAAGCTCTGGTTAGGCCACAACTGCAAACTTGCATCCAGTTCTGGTCACCACACTTTAGGAAGGAGGTGAGGTTCCTTGAGAGGGTGCAGAGGAGATTTACCAGAATCGTTCCAGGAATGGAGGATTTTAGTTACAAGGTTAGGTTGGAGAAGCTGGGGTTGTTCTCCCTGGAGAAACTGAGATTGCGTGGAGACCTGATAGAGGTGTACAAGATTGTGACAGGTTTAGATAAAGATTACAAAGAAAAGCTGCTCCTCACCCAGGAGTCAGTCCCCAGCTCCACTGACTAGTCCCACAGTGTTGGTGTTCCTGCTCTTCGCTCCAGCTGCAAGGAATTTACAGCCCGACACGTCCTTGCCGACCTTTTTGGTCCACACGAACGTCGTTCCACGCCCTCTTCATCTCGCCCCCAGCCACATCTCCTTCTGTTCCTCTCTCCCTCATGTCCTATCCAACTGCCCCCCTCCCCCCCAGCTTAAATACATCTTCCCTATTCCTTTCATCCTGTGGTACTGAGTTCCACATTCTCCCCACTCTCTGGGTGAAGATGTTTCTCTCAAATTTCCAATTGGATGTTTTGGTGACTGTATTATATTGACGCACCTGCCCCGTTTTTACTGGTCTCACCCGCAAATGCAAACATTTTTCTCTACATTTATCTGATCAAGACCCCTTTCATCATCTTAAATAGCTCGATCAGGTCACTCCTCAGCCTTCTCTTTTCTAGAGAAAAGAGCCCCAGTCTGTTCAGTCTTTTCCTGATCATTATAACCTCTCACTTCTCGTATCATCCCTGAACATCTTTCTGTGTCTTCTTCATGTCGAAGACATGTTCACACTGCAGTAGGTAAACCCAACAGGATACAGAGCTGCAGGCTTTTATCTGAAACAGGTGTTTCTGTTGGTGTTTTTGTTGAACTGCTCCATCTCTCTGAGTCACTGTGCAGACTCCAGGCACAGCAATGCATGGCCGAGTGATTCTCCCACAGGCTGGAGGACTCCAGGTTGAACTGGGCGTCAGTCGGTCACTTGGCGCTGAAACCCCCCACCGTCCCCTCTGAAATCACACTTGGTACAGCTGGGGAGTAAAACATTATTTTGAAATAAGACCATGAGACTCAGTAACAGATACATCTTCCACTGGAAGCTTATCCTGCAATTGGAAAATCAGTGGAAAGAAGAGAGTTGAGTCTTGTGAGAAGCCACATGAAGATTCAAGCAAGTGATTCAGGTTTGCACAACACCTCCCTCCCTGATGGGAAACCCACGCCCCTCTCTCTACCATTGGCTGCCAGTAGTTGTTGTTGCATTTGTTGGTATAATTTTGAAGTTGTTGTTGTATTTGTTATTGTATTTGCTGGTGTTGTTCTCCAACTGAGGTTGTTGAATTTGCTGGTGTTTGAATCTCCTGCTGATCTGTTGTTGAATTTGTTGACGCTGTTCTCCTGCTGAGGTAGTTGTTGTTTTTGTTGGTGTTTTCCCTGCTGAGGTTTTTGTCGTACTTCTTGTTTCCTTCCCTGCTTAAGTTGTTGAATTTTTTTTATGTTGAGGTTGTTGTTTTAATTTGCAGTTTTTTTCCCTGCTGAGGTTATTTTCCGTTTTTTAGCTCATTCATGGGATTTTGGGCGATGCTGGTTGAGGCCAACAATTATTGTCCATCCCTAATTGCCCCTTGAGAAGGTGGTGGTGAGCTGCCTTCTTGAACCGCTGCAGTCCATGTGGGGTGGGTACACCCACAGTGCTGTTAGGAAGGGAGTTCCAGGATTTTGACCCACAGTTAGTGAAGGAACAGCCGATATAGTTCCAAGTCAGGATGGTGTGTGACTTGGAGGGGAACCTGCAAGTGGTGGTGTTCCCATGCATCTGCTGCCCTTGTCCTTCTAGGTGGTAGAGGTTACGGGTTTGGAAGGTGTTGACGGAGGGAGCCTTGGTGCATTGCTGCAGTCGATCTTGTAGATGGTACACACTGCTGACACTATGCATCAGTGGTTGAGGGAGTGAATGTTTGTAGATGGGGTGCCAATCAAGCGGGCTGCTTTGTCCCGGATGGTGTCGAGCTTCTTGAGTGTTGTTGGAGCTGCACCCATCCAGGCAAATGGACAGTATTCCATCACACTCCTGACTTGTGCCTTGTGGATGGTGGACAGGCTTTGGGGAGTCAGGAGGCGAGTTACTCGCCGCATGATTCCTAGCCTCTGACCTGCTCTTGTAGCCACAGTATTTATACGGCTACTCCAGTTCAGATTCTGTTCAATGGCAATCCCCAGGATGTTGATAGTGGGGGATTCAGCGATGGTAATGCCATTGAATGTCAAAGGGAGATGGTTATATTCTCTCCTGTTGTAGATGGTCAATGCATGGCACTTGTGTGGTGCGAATGTCAGGATTATCAGCCCAAGCCTGGATGTTGTCCAGGTCTTGCTACATCTGAACACGGGCTGCTTCAGAATCTGAGCTGTCGCAAATGATGCTGAACATTGTGAAATCATCAGTGAACATCCCCACTCTGAGCTTATGATTGAAGGGAATTTCATTTATGAAGCAGTTGGAGATGGTGGAACAGGACGTACCCGGGGATGGCGATAGCGAGCTCTGTGACATTGTCTGCAAGGCATGATTCCCTGAGTATGACTATGTCAGGTTGTTGCTTGACAGCTCTCCCAACCTTGGCACAAGGCCCGAAATGTTGGTAAGGAGGACCGTGCAGATTCAACATGTTGTTGCATCTGCTGCTGTTTTTCACCTGCTGAAGTTGTCTTTGTTGCTTTTCTCCTCCTGACGCACTTCTTGAATTCTGTTGGTGTTTTTTTCTCCTCCTGACATTGGTTGGTGAGCTTTTGTTTGCCAACGTTGCTTCTGAATTTGTTGGTGTTTTCCCCCGCTGAGGCTGTTGTTGAATGTGTTGATGCTTTTCGTGCTGAGGTTTTTGTTGTATTTGTTGTATTGCCCGGAGGAGGTTACAGAGATAGGGAGGGTTGTAGGGCTGGAGGAGGTTACAGTGAAAGGGAGTATTGTAGGGGTTGGAGGAAGTTACAGAGATAGGAAGGGTTGTAGGTCTGGAGGAGGTTACAGCGATAGGGAGGGTTGTAGGGCTGGAGGAGGTGACAGAGATAGGGAGTATTGTAGGGGCTGGAGGAAGTTACAGAGATAGGGAGGGTTGTAGGGATGGAGGATGTTACAGAGATAGGGAGGGTTGTAGGGCTGGAGGAGGTTTCAGAGATAGAGAGGATTGTCGGGGCTGGAGGAGGTTACAGAGACAGGGAGGGTTGTTGAGCTGGAGAAGGTTACAGAGATAGGGAAGATTGTGGGGGCTGGAGGAGGGAACAGAGATAGGGAGGGTTGTCGGGGCTGGACGAAGTTACAGAAATAAGGAAGTTTGTTGGGGGCTGGAGGGGGTTACATCGATAGGGAACGTTGTCGGGTCAGGAGGAGGTTACTGAAACAGGGAAGCTTGTAGGGGGCTGGAGGGGGTTACGGAGATAGGGAGGGTTGCAGTACCTTAAGCAGGATACAGACATAGGGAGGATTGGAGGAGCTGGAGGAGGTTACAGAGATAGGGAGGGTTGTAGGGGCTGGAGGAGGTTACAGAGACAGGGATAATTGTCACTGTTCATCGAGTGTACTCAGTGTTAACCCCAGTATCATTCTGGTGAATCTCAGCTGTATCTGGTCCAAGGCAAACAGCTGCTTGTTGAGGAAGGTGCCCAGACTGTGTGCAATATTCCAAATGTAGTCTAACCAGAGCCTCCTACAACTGTGGCATTACCTCCAAACCCTTTGTATTGTAGCTTCTTCCATTAATCACACGTTCCATAATGCATGACTGGATGCACGCATACACCACACACACTCTCCCAACACTCTCTCCCCCACCCCCTCTCTCTCCTCAGTTTGTTTGACTATGTTGTTAGTTGTGCATCTTTGTCCTTCAGCTGATCGTATCTGTGCCTCTGATAAGAAGAGTCTATTGTTCTCAGTCCTTGACAAACACAACAGCTTCCTGCTTTGCAAAAGTTGACATTTTCCCAGTTGACACACGGCACAACATTCAAATCTGTTAGTCCCAGGGAATGCAAATATCAAAGCCGGCTCAGAAGAGCTAATGGGCCCATTGTGGGACTGAATGAATATCTGACAACCTGGCATGGACTCAGGGGCACTGACAGAATCAGCAATCCAGTGAGAATGGAAACTGTGGAAACTATCAGGGACGAGGAGTTGGACATGGGCTGGTTGGAACTGAGATGCACATTCAGACACCCCTTTTCACAGGCAGTGTAACATTGAGTAACAATGTGCTGCAAGGTGATTGTGATTACTGAGGGGACAGTGACATTGTGATTCTGTCACAGGAATATTATCTGGAGCCCTGGACTGACTGCACTGCCCAATGTGCTAATGATCTGACAGAGAAATGTGGGGACAGACGAATCTCACCCACATCAGAAACAAATCCTAGAATAGTACAACAGAGGGAGGCCATTCGGGCCATCGAGGGGTTGTCATCTCTTTCGAAAATCAACCCAGTTAATCCAACTCCCCTCTCTTTCACCATTTCCCTCATTTAATTCCCCTTCAAATATTGAGCCAATTCCCTTTTTGAATAATACCATTGAATTTCCACCACCCTATCAGACATTGCCCTCCAAATCCAAACCACTCATGATATTAAAAAACATTTATCCTCATGTCACCTCTGGTACCTTTGCCCATCACATTAAAGCTGTGCCCTCTGGTGATCTATCGAATCTCCCCTTAACCTTCTCTGCTCTGAGGAGAACGTCCCTTTCTAGCCCAGTCTTTTTACTTGACTGAAATTCCTCACCAACTGAACCATCCGAGAAAATCTCTTCTGCAACCTCTCCAAAGCCTACAGGTGTTTCCTAAAGTGTGGTGCCCAGAATTGTACCAACAGGGACCGAACTGGTGTTTTATACAGGTTTGGCATGACTCCCGGAGTTTTGTACTCGACCTCTCTATTTACAAAGCCCAGACTGTAATATGATTTATTAATCGCTTTCTCAACCTACCCTGTCACCTTTAAATATTCCTGCACAAGCATCCCCCAGGTCTCTCTGTTCTTGCACCACTTCACAAATTGTATTGTTTCATCTCTCCTCATTCTCGCAGTCAAAATCAAACATATCAAAGACTAATCCCACCCATATCTGGGACAAATTACCTGCTTATTATTATTCGGTCAGTCATGGACAATGGTCTGCCAGTAACTCTATAAAGTTTACATACAACACTTTTCCTTCCATAAAACAACATCCTGGGTGGTTCTTATATTGAAGTTTATACCTGAAGCCCACTGCTATCCCAATGTTAGCAGTTGAGGAGCATTCAGTGACTGAGACATTAACATTTGGTCAGGGACCCCTCACAATATCCCATGTCCTGAATACTCAAACACTCTCTCACTGAGAAATTTATGTCCTCCTCATTCTGGTTTGTATGTGTTACTAACGCTGTATCTGTGCTATTTCGGAGATGGTATCACTGTCGCTGATGTGAGGATTTCATTGTTCTCATTCTGTGACTATATTCTGAAAAACAGAATCATTTACTTTAACCCCAACGACCTCAAGGAGGAAAATGGATGTCCGATCATTTGTCTCTCCGGAACATCTTGTTTCTCTGCCCCCTCTCATCATCCCCCCAATACTGACCCACTACTGATAAGAGAGGCATGTCTCCTGTGAATATTCTCTCCCTAATACTTAATGCCTATGAAAGATCAAATATACACAGCCAACTGGCAAATACTAACTTTAATATTCAGAGTCCCAGCCCCAGGCTCCAATCTCCCTACACACTCTCTGTTGGGTAACTGAAGACAAGTTATGTTACAACAGCAAAGCCCCGTGGGTTAGCATGGTCCCAGGAGAAATATTAATTTGGTTTATTATGGCAGCTACTTTAACCAAAAGGCCTTCGTTTGCATAGATTATGTAATGTCATTCATCATTACTAAATGTTAATATTTCAGCCAACCAGCACTGCAGTCAATCCGTCGTGGTGTATATAGGAGTTGGAGCTGACACTGAGACTGACACTGTTCACAGCAGAGTGGACCCGAGACTGAGGAGCAAGCAGCTGGAACTGAACCGACAACATCTCCCACCCAGTGACACCTCCATTGGAGACTCTGGTAAGCAGTCGGGTATGGGAGGACTGTTAGAAAAAGCAAAGGAGTTTGTCACTTGCTAGGTATTGACCCAGGGGGTGTGTGTCCTGCTTCTCCTGAAACAACACCATCTTCATGAATAACCTTTGTCAGAAATTCAAAGAGGTTTGTTTCAGGGATGCAGGAGACAGACCTCGGAGGAGAGAGTCAGGAACACATGTGGTTTATTCATAAAAGCTTTGGAGAGTGGAAAGGGTGAAGGATTGGAGTCAAGTTCCTGATGTTTAACAAGAACATGTAGCTGAGCTCACCTCTGTCTGTAAGAGCCCCAGTGAGAGAGAGATAATTAGATGGAGCTCACCTCTCTAAAACAGATATACTGACGAACTCCTCGGCAACTCCCTATTTAATATTCCCTCCAATTCCCTACTCGGTCATCTCTCTCAAATGTTTGTCTTGTGTTTCCCTTTCCAGAATCTCACCAGTAAGATGTGGACTCTGCTGATCATTCTGGGTTACCTGAGTGAGTAACTTTCATTCTCGACAAAGTTCACCCCCAGTACAACTAGAACAAGCTGTGTTTATTCATACCGTTACATAGAATAATCTCCCAAGATGTTGCACAGAAATCTGATTGAAGAAATGTCTGACACAGCAGGAAAGGAGATGACTGGAGGGCTGACTGTTAGTTTAAAAGAGCAGACGGAGGTGGAGAGGCAGAAAGGTTTAGGAGGCTAGACATCTTGAAGCCACATCAGACACTGCTGGAGGAAAGGGAGTGGAGGGAATTTATACAGGAGGCTTGGGTCAGAGAAACAGAGAGTTGGTGAAGATTACAGAAATGTGGTGGGAGAGGGCGGGAGAGGTCATGAAAGAATTTGAACAGGAAGATGGAAGTTGTACATCAAAGGCGTTTGCAGCTGTGAACCAATGTGGGTCAGAGAGCACAGGGCTGATGTATGACTTAAACTTTCTGCAAGATAACATGCAACAGCAGTGTGTTGGAGGAGACCTGACTTCTGGAAAGTGGAAGCTGGGAGGCTGGCCAGGAGTGGATTAGAAGATTTGATTCTCCAGAAGGTAGAGGGTTTTTGGTAGAGGATTGGCTGAGGCAAAATCTGTGATGGTGGATATTACGGAGGTTGTAATTGGATGTCCTTGTGATGAGGAGGCGACAGGGAAGGAAGCTGGGCACAGTCGGAAGCTGATGAGAAATTGGAGAGGGACAAGATAGATTCTCGGGATACCCTAGAGGTAACAGTGCTGGAGTGGGTAAGGAAGACACTGCAGGAGACTCTCTGGCTGAGACTAGACTGGGTTGAGTGGAAATAGGCCAGAGCAGTTCCACCCAGCTGGACATGGAAGGAGAGGTGTTGGCGATGGATAGTGTGGTGAATTGTGTCAAAGACTGCCGACAATTCGAGAAGGATGATCAGAAACAGTATTCCTGACTTGGCTCTTGCAGCTTCTCTGCTGCTCAAACCCTTTAGCAGTACTTTGGTACCTCTAGACTTGACTATTCCAAAGATCTCCTGGCTGATCTCTCACATTCCACCTTCTGTACATTTTGGTCATCCAGTATGATACTGCCCAAGTCCAGTTCACCTTTCATCTCCGTGCTCACTGACCTACACTGGCTCCCGGTTCAGCAAGGCCTGGATTTCAATATTCTCACAATCGTTTCCAGATCCTTCTATCACCTCGCCGTTCCCTACCGCTGAAATCATCTCCAGCCCCACAACCCTCGGAGATCTCTGCGCTCCTCTAATTCAGGCCTCTTGAGTATTCCCGATTCGAATCCCTTCCACCATTGGCAGCTGTGCCTTCACCTGCCGAGGCTTAACGCTATGGAATTCTCTCCCTCAACTTCTCCGTCTCTCCACCTCTCTTTCCGCCTTTCAGACACTCCTTAAAACCTACCTATTTGACATAGCATTTGGCCACCTGCCCGACCAGCTGCTTCTGTGGATCGGTGTCAGTTCGGGATGGTAACACACCGATGAAGTGCTTTGGGACATTTTATTACATCAAAGGCAGTACATAAACGCAGGTTGTTGTTGGTTTTGAGACTACACGTTCCCTCTGCAGGACCCACCAGTCACACTGGGTCGCTTGTGCTCCACCTGGCAGTTCTCGCTCCTCCTCCACTTTACATCTTTCCTACTGGGATGAAGTGAAGCTGAGATATTTACTGCTTTCTGTGACCTGAGAGCTGGTGGTTAATCTAGAATAGGGAGGACTGTCTGTGAACAGCGAGTTAGAGGGGGAGGCTGAGCTGGGAGACAGATGGAAACCCAGTTTAGAGAAGGAGGACATTTTCCAGCTTTAATCTGGGGGGTTTCGACCAGGGCGGAGGGTGAAACTGAGATGATTGGTATTTCGGGAGGGTACAAGGCGCTGTGTAACATTAACTGTACTTTATATTAACATTAAACATCTTTCTGTCACTCAGTCACAGACTCCACACTCACTGACCCGTGTGTAAATCACACAGTCCTGGACCAGCCCTGGAGGAGCATCGATTGTGATGTCACTGTGGGCTCCGGTCAGGAGAAGTGTGATGATAATCTTGCTCAAGGATGGTACAGATTTAAAAGGTAATGTAAAGGAACAAATTCTGGGTAAATCAGTTAATGAGGGAGGAGTAATGGATTTCCCCCAGTTTCTGGCACTATCTGTTGTTCCCAGTCTCTCTAACAGTTAATATTTACCATCAGTTCAGGGACTGACTCTGTGATTATTGTTTCAGTTCTGGTGGATGGAAGATTCCGGACACTGTTGTCCCAGATTTTCACTGCTCCACACGTGCCACAGGCTGGTTACAGGGTAATTTCCGTCTTTAAAATATCAGATTTACATTCACTGTCCAGCACTGTTCACGTGGGTTACTTTCTTCAATATTCATAAACTCTCATTTCAGGTTCCCATCCCAGTGTGGGACAGGGGGAAGTAACGAGGACAGTTTGTTTTAACAAGGCTGGAAATCGCTGTCACTGGACCCAGGAAATAAAGATCAAAAACTGCAGCAGTTATTTTGTTTATGAGTTGAAGCCTCCACCCGACTGTAACGCTGCTTATTGTACAGGTAGATTGCTGTTTGTATATGGTGCAGATGGGTGATTCTGGGATGTCCCGTGTCTCCCATAGAAATGAGACAGTTTACTCACTGCCCTCCTTTTTGTAAGGGACACAGTGAATATAGGATCTGTAAAACAGAGTGAACTCTTCACTAAAACTCTCGGGAACTGAACTAGACGCTCGCTGTCTGGAGAGAGGGCTGGCATGTCTGGGTAGTATTCTGTCAGGTCTGCAATTGAGGAGATTCATGTTTTCTGGTGAGTGTCAGACACAGCAGCAGGATCCTGACAGACTCTATCTGAAGGGCAGTCACTCTCACCTCACCTCTTGAGTTCAGCTCTTTTGTCCATGTTTGAACCACACTGTAATGAGGTCAGGAGCTGAGTGACCCTGGCGGAACCCAAACTGACCATCACTGAACAGGTAATTGCTGAGCAAGTGCCGCTTGATAGCACTGTCAACGACACCTTCCATCATTTTACTGATGATAGAGAGTAGACTGATGGGACGGTAATTGGGTGGCTTGAACTTGCCCTGCTTTGACTTGTCCTGCTTTTTATGCACAGGACATGCCTGGGCAGTTTTCCACATTGCAGGGTAGATGCCAGTGTTGTAGCTGTACTGGAACAGCTTGGCTAAGGATGCAACAAGTTCTGGAGCACAGGTCTTCAGTACTACTTCCGGGATATTGTCAGGGCCCATAGCCTTTGCAGTATCCAGTGCCTTCAGTCATTTCTTGATATCAAGCGGAGTGAATCGAATTGGCTGAAGACTGACATCTGTGATGCTGGGGATTGCAGGAGAAGGCCGAGATGGATCATCAACTCAGCACTTCTGGCTGAAGATTTTTGCAAATGCTTCAGCCTTATCTTTTGCACTGATGTGCTGGGCTCCCTGATCATTGAGGATGTGGATATTTGTGGGGCCACCTCCTCCAGTTAGTTGTTTAATTGTCTTCTGCCATTCACGACTGGATGTGGCAGGACAAGAAATACTGGAATCACTCAGCGGGTCTGGCAGCATCTGTGGAAAGAGAAGCAAAGTTAACGTTTCGGGTCAGCGACCCTTCTTCGGAACTCATTTGATCCGTTGGTTATGGGATCGCTTAGCTCTGTCCATCGCATGCTAATTATGCTGTTTGGCATGCAGATAGTCCTGTGTTGTAGCTTCACCAGGCTGACACCTCATTTTGAGGTATGCCTTGTGCTGCACTTTGCATGCCCTCCTGCACTCTTCATGGAACCAGGTTCGGTCTCCTGGCTTGATGGTCATGATCGAGTGGGGGATATACCGGACCATGAGGTTACAGATTGTAGTTGAGTACAATTCTGCTGCTGCTGTTGTTCCCACAGCACCTCATGGATGCCCATTGTTGTATTGCTAGACTTGTTTGAATCTATCCCATTTAGCATGGTGATAGTGCCACACAACACGATGGACGGTATCCTCAATGTGAAGGTGGGACTTTGGCTCCACAAGGACTGTGCGGTGGTCACTCCCACCAAGACTGTCATGGACAGATGGATATGTGGCAGGCAGATTGGTGAGGATGAAGTCAAGTATATTTTCTCCTCTTGTTGGTTCTGTCATCACCTACCGCAGTCCCAGACTAGCAGCTTTGTCTTTTAGGACACGGCTAGCTCGGTAAGGAGTGGGCTGCAGTGACTGAGAGGAGTGGTCTGCAGAGACTGAGGGGAGTGGGATGTAGTGACTGAGCGAATGAGATGCGGTGACTAGGTGGAGTAGGATACAGTGAATGTGGGGAGTGGGATGTAGTGACTGAGGGGAGTGGGGTGGAGTGACAGGGGAGTGGGAGGTAGTGACTGAGGGGTGTGGGATGCAGTGATTGAGCGGAGTGGGAAGTAGCGACTGAGGGGAGTGGGATGCAGAGACTGAGGGGAGTGGGATACAGTGACTGAGCGAATGAGATGCGGTGACTAGGTGGAGTAGGATACAGTGAATGTGGGGAGTGGGATGTAGTGACTGAGGGGAGTGGGATGTAGTGACTGAGGGGAGTGGGATGTAGTGACTGAGGAGAGTGGGGTGTAGTGACTGAGGAGAGTGGGGTGTAGTGACAGGGGAGTGAGAAGTAGCGACTGAGGGGAGTGGGATACAGAGACTGAGGGGAGTGGGATACAGTGACTGACGGGAGTGGGATGTAGTGACTAAGGGGAGTGGGATGCTGTAATTGAAGGAAGTGGGATGTAGTGACTACTGAGTGTGATGTGGTAACTGAGGGGAGTAGGATGTAGAGAAGCGGGGAGTGAGGTGCAGTGACTGAAGGGAATGGTATAGAGTGATTCGGTGGAGTGGGTACAGTGACATAGAGAAGTGGGATGCAGTGATTGAGGGGAGTGGGATGCAGTAATTGAGGGGAGTGGGATGCAGCGACTAAGGGGAGAGGGATGCAGTGACTGAGGGCAGTGAGATGTAGTGACTGAGGGGAGTGGGATGTAGTGACTGTGGGGAGTGGGATGTAGCGACTGATGGGAGTGGGTGCACTGACTGAGGGGAGTGGGTGCAGTGAGTGAGGGGAGTGGGATGCTGTAATTGAGGGAAGTGGGTGTAGTGACTGAGGGGAGTGGCATGCAGTGACTCAGGGGAGTGTGATTCAGTGACTGTGGGGATTGGGATACAGTGACTGTGGGGAGTGGGATACAGTGACTGAGGAGAGTGTGATACGGTAACTGAGGGGAGTGTGATCCCTTCCATTTATCATCACATCCTCCCCGGTTTCACTTGTCACTAGAACTTTTCCCAGTTCTGATGTAAGGTCACATATTAACATTAAACATCTTTCTGTCACTCAGTCACAGACTCTGCACTCACTGACCCGTGTGTAAATCACACAGTCCTGGACCAGCCCTGGAGGAGCAGCGATTGTGATGTCACTGGGTGCTCCGGTCAGGAGAAGTGTGATGATAATCTTGCTCAAGGATGGTACAGATTTAAAAGGTAATGTACATAGAACATAGAACATACAGCACAGAACAGGCCCTTCGGCCCACAATGTTGTGCCGATCCTTTGTCCTCTGTCAAGGACAATTTAATCTATACCCCATCATTCTCCTTTATCCATATACCTATCCAAAAGGTAAAGGAACAATTTCAGGGTAATCTAGTCAATATGGGCAGAGTAAGGGATTTCCCCCAGTTTCTGGTACTATCTGCTGGTACCAGTCTCTCTAACAGTTAATATTTGCCATCAGTTCAGGGACTGACTCTGTGATTTTTGTTTCAGTTCTGGTGGATGGAAGATTCCGGAGACTGCTGTCCCAGATTTTCACTGCTCCACACATGTTACAGGCTGGTTAAATGGTAATTTCAGCCTTGAGAATATCAGATTTACATTCACTGTACAGCACTGTTCACATGGGTTACAGTCTTCAATATTTATAAACTCTCATTTCAGGTTCCCATCCCAGCGTGGGACAGGGGGAAGTAACACGGACAGTTTGTTTATCCTGGGGTAGAAAACACTGCGACAAGGTCCATGAGATAAAGATCAAAAACTGCAGCAGTTACTTCGTTTATGAGTTGAAGTCCTTGTTTTATTATGCTGCGTATTGTACAGGTACATTGATGCTTCTATATCATCCAGAGGGTGATTCTGGGATGTCCCGTGTCACCCACAGAAATGAGACGGTTTACTCACTCCCCTCCTTATTGTCAGGGACACAGTGAATAACGGATCTGAAACACAAAGTGTACTTCACTGAAACTCTAGGGAACTGAACCAGACTCTGCTGTCTCTGTCTATCAGGCACTCTGATCCCTGCAGTGTTCATGGCTCACGTCAGGTCCCCACTGCAGTGCTGGGCACCTCACACTCCCTCTCCAGGAAGCAATGTTCACGAGGAGTTGGATAGGATCTTCGAGGGTTTGATAAAGATGAAAATCTGACACTGTCTGGACTACAGAACTAAATAAACGAGCTCTTCGGGTTTTCTCCACTCTGCCCTCTTCCTTTATTACAGATCCAGAGACTGTCGCAACTGAGGAACCCGAGGAACAAACAACTCGAGAATCCACTAGGGGATCATCGTCTACCCCAGCGGTGTCTGGAACATCAGGTATCCCCCTTGTGGGGTGCATTCGAAACAGATTCCACACCCAATGTTGCACCATAGAAGATCAGTCCTCGAGATCATCCAGTCTCTTACTGAGGGAAGTGGGATGGAGTGACTGCGGGAAGTGGAAGGGAGTGAATGAGGGAAGTTGGATGGAGTGACTGAGGGGAGTGGGATGGGGTGACTGAGGGAAGTGGGATGGAGTGACTGAGGTGAGTGGGATGGGGTGACTGAGGGGAGAGGGATGTGGTGACTGAGGGGACTGGGATGGAGTGACTAAGGAGAGTGGGATGATGTAATTGAGGGGAGTGGAATACATAGACTGAGGGGAGTGGGATGTAGTGACTGAGGGGAGTGGGATGTAGTGACTGAGAGGAGTGGGATGCACTGACTGAGGGGAGTGGGATGCAGTGACGGAGGGGAATGGGATGCAGTGGACTGAGGGCAGTGGGATGCAGTAATTGAGGGGAGTGGGATGTAGTGACGGAAGGGAGTGGGATGCAGAGGCTGAGGGGATTGGGATGCAGTGACTGGGGAGTGGAATGCACTGATTGAGGGGTGTGGGATGCAGTGACTGAGGGGAGTGGGATGCAGTGACTGAGGGGAGTGGGATGCACTGATTGAGGGGAGTGGGATGCAGTGACTGAGAGGAGTGGGATGCAGTGGCTGAGAGGAGTGGGATGGGGTGACTGAGGGGAGTGGGATGTGGTGACTGAGGGGAGTGGGATGTGGTGATTGAGGGGAGTGGGATGCAGTGACTGAGGGGAGTGGGATGCAGTGACTGAGGGGAGTGGGATGATGTAATTGAGCGGAGTGGGATGCAGTAATTGAGGGAAGTGGGATGTAGAGACTGAGTGGAGTGGAATGCACTGATTGAGGGGTGTGGGATGCACCGATTGAGGGGAGTGGGATGCAGTGCCTGAGAGGAGTGGGATGCAGTGGCTGAGGGGAGCGGGTTGCAGTGACTGAGAGGAGTGGGATGCACTGATTGAGGGGAGAGGGATGCAGTGACTGAGAGGAGTAGGATGCAGTGGCTGAGGGGTGTGGGTTGCAGTGACTGAGGGGAGTGGGATGGGGTGACTGAGGGGAGTGGGATGTGGTGACTGAGGAGAGTGGGATGCAGTGACTGAGAGGAATGGGATGGAGGGACTGAGGGGAGTGGCATGATGTAATTGAGGGGAGTGGGATGCAGTGATTGAGGGGAGTGGGATGATGTAATTGAGTGGTGTGGGATGTCGTGACATGGGCAGTGCGATGCATGGACTGAGTGGAGTGGGATGCAGTGACTGAGGGAAGTGGGATGCAGTGACTGAGGGGTGAGAGATTTAGAGACTTAGGGGAGTGGGATGTAGAGACTGTGGGGAGTTGAATGTGGTGACTGAGGGCAGTGGGATGGGGTGACTGAGGGGAGTGGGATGTAGTGACTGAGGGGAGTGGGATGCAGTGACTGAGGGGAGTTAGATGCAGTGACTGAGGGGAGTGGGATGATGTAATTAAGGGGAGTGGGATAAGTGACTGAGGGGAGTGGGATGCATTGACTAAGGGGACTGGGAAGTAATGATTGAGGGCAGTGGGAAGAAGTGATTAGGGGAGTGGCATGTAGTGGGTGAAGGGATTGGGAAGTAGTGAGTGAGGGGAGTGGCATGTAGTGAGTGAGGGGAGTGGGATGTAGAGACTGAGAGGAGTGGGATGCAGTGACTGAGGGGAGTGGGATGTAATGACTGAGGGGAGTGCGATGTTGAGACTGAGGGGAGTGGGATGTACTGGCTGAGGGGAGTGGGATGTAGTGACTGAGGGGAGTGGGATGCAGTGACTGAGGGGAGTGGGATGTAATGACTGAGGGGAGTGCGATGTTGAGACTGAGGGGAGTGGGATGTAGAAACTGAGGGGAGTGCGATGTAGAGACTGAGGGGAGTGGGATGTAGTGGCTGAGGGGAGTGGGATGTAGTGACTGAGGGGAGTTGGATGCCGTGACTGAGGGGAGTGGGATGGAGAGACTGAGAGGATTGGGATGTAGTGAATGAGGGGAGTTGGATGCCGTGAATGAGGGGAATGGGATGTAGAGACTGAAGGGAGTGCGATGTAGAGACTGAGGGGAGTTGGATGCCGTGACCGAGGGGAGTGAGATGTAGAGACTGAGAGGAGTGGGATGAGGTGACTGAGGGGAGTGAGATACAGCGTCTGAGGGTAGTATGATACAGTGACTGCGGGGTGTGATACAGTCACTCAGGGAGTGTGATACAGTGACTGAGGGGAGTGTGATACATTGTCTGAGGGTAGTATGATGCAGTCACTGAGGGGTGTGTGATACAGTCACTCAGGGAGTGTGATACAGTGACTGAGGGGAGTGTGATACAGTGTCTGAGGGTAGTATGATGCAGTCACTGAGGGGAGTGTGATGCAGCGACCGAGGGTAGTGTGATACAGTGTCTGAGGGGGATGTGATACAGTGACAGAGGGTAGTGTGATACAGTGACTCAGGGAGTGTGATACTGTGACTGAGGGGAGTGTGATACAGTTACGGAGGGGGGAGTGATACACTGACTGAGGTGAGTGGGACACAGTGACTGAAGGGAGTGTGATACAGTGACTGAGGGTAGTATGATACAGTCACTGAGGGGAGTGTGATACAGTGTCTGGGGTTAGTATGATACAGTCACTGAGGGGATGTGATGCAGCGACTGAGGGTAGTGTGATACAGAGTCTGAGGGGGATGTGATACAGTGACTGAGCGTAGTGTGATACAGAGTCTGAGGGGGATGTGATACAGTGACTGAGGGTAGTGTGATACAATGACAGAGGAAGTGTGATACAGTGACAGAGGGGAGTGTGATGCAGTGTGTGAGGGGAGTGTGATGCAGTGACTGAGGGGAGCATGATACAGTGACTGAGGGGTGTGTGATACAGTCACTCAGGGAGTGTGATACAGTGACTGAGGGGAGTGTGATACAGTTACGGAGGGGAGTGTGATACACTGACTGAGGGGAGTGGGATACAGTGACTGAAGGGAGTGTGATACAGTGACTGAGGGGTGTGGGATGCAGTGACTGAGGGGAGTAGGATACAGTCAGTGAGGGGAGTGGGATGCAGCGACTGAGGGTAGTGTGATATAGTGAGTGAGGGGAGTGCGATACAGTGTCTGAGGGGAGTGTGATACACTGACTGAGGGGAGTGGGATACAGTGACTGAAGGGAGTGTGATACAGTGACTGAGGGGACTGCGATACAGTGTCTGAGGGGAGTGTGAGACACTGTCTGAGGGGAGTGGGATACAGTGACTGAGGGGAGTGTGATACACTGTCTGAGGGGAGTGTGAGACACTGTCTCAGGGGAGTGGGATACGGTGAACTGAAGGGTGTGTGATACAGTGACTGGGGGAGTGTGATACAGTGACTGAGTAGAGTGTGATACACTGTCTGAGGGGAGTGGAATGCAGTGACTGAAGGGAATATAATGCAGTGACTGAGGGGATTGTGATACAGTGAGCTGAAGGGAGTGCGATGCAGCGACTGAGGAGAGTGTGATACAGCGACTGACGGGAGTGGGATAAAGTGACTGAGGGGAATGTGATAAAGTGACTGAGGTGAGTGTAATGCAGTGACTGAGGTGACTGTGATAGAGACTGAGGGCAGCATGATGCTCAAACTCAGGAATCCGAGGAACAATCGACTAGAGAATCTACTGAGGTTTCATCCACTACCCACCGGGCTCTCGAAGCTGAGGTATCTGCTTTGTGGGGTTATCATCGCAGAATCATGGAATCAAAGACTGGTTACGGCACAGAAAGTTTCTGTTCAGCCCATCTACACCCTGCCAGCTCTCTGGCAGTGCAACTCACCTACTCCCACTCCTGCCATTTTCCTGTCGCGCTGCAGATTGTTTCTGCCATGACAATTATCCAATTCCCTTTTGAAAGCCTCAATTAAACCTGCCTCCAGCACACAGGGGCGGCACAGTGGCACAGTGGTTAGCACTGCAGCCTCACAGCTCCAGCGACCCGGGATCAATTCTGGGTACTGCCTGTGTGGAGTTTGCAAGTTCTCCCTGTGTCTGCGTGGGTTTTCTCCGGGTGCTCCGGTTTCCTCCCACAAGCCAAAAGACTTGCAGGTTGGTAGGTAAATTGGCCATTATAAATTGCCACGAGTATAGGTAGGTGGTAGGGAAATATAGGGACAGGTGGGGATGATTGGTAGGAATATGGGATTAGTGTAGGATTAGTATAAATGGGTGGTTGATGGTCGGCACAGACTCGGTGGGCCGAAGGGCCTGTTTCAGTGCTGTATTTCTAAACTAAACTCTCATGCAGTGCATTTCAGATCCTAACTACTCACTGTGTGAAAAGGTTTCCCTGTCTCTGTTGTGACTTTTACCACTCACCTAAACCCGTTGCTCTCTAGTTCTGAAACAAAAACAAGAAATGCTGGATTCACTAAGCAGGTCTGGCAGCATCTGTGGAAAGAGAAGCAGAGTTAACGTTTCGGGTCAGTGACCCTTCTTCGGAACTGTCTAGTTCTGGATCCTCCCACCAAGAGGAACAGTTTTTCCCTGACTACTCTGTCCAGTTCCCTCTTGATTATGAACATCTTGATCAAATCTCCTCTTAATCTTCTCTTCTCCACGGAGAACAGCCCCAGCTTCTCCGATCTATTCATGTCACTGACGTCCCTCATCCCGGGAACCATTCTGGTAAATCTTCTCTGCACCCTCTCAAATACCTTAACATCCTTCCTAAGTATTGACCGCTCTCTCGACCTGTCTTGCCACCTTCAATGATTTGTGCACATGTTCCCCCCAGGTCCCTCTGCCCCTGCATCTCCTTTAGAATTGTATCCTTTATTTTATATTGCCTCTCGTTCGTCCGACCAAAATGAATCACTTCACAATTCTCTGTGATAAATTTCATTTGCCAGTGTCTGCCCATCCCACCAGCCTGTCTATGACCTCCTGACGTCTATCACTGTCCTCCTCACAGTTCACAATACAACCAGGTTTTGTGTCATCTGCAGAATTTGAAAGTGTGCCCTGTACGCCCCAGTCTATGTCATTAATATACATCAGGAAAAACAGTGGTCTGAGCAATATTAGAGAGCAAAGCACAGATGCACAGAGAATTAGGAGGGACAGATAACACTGGAGTCGATAAGAGTATCGTATTAGACGGGGGCAGTGGAAGAGGAAAGGAGATAAGCTGTAAATTCAGTTTAATGTGTGTGTATATGGATGCACGGACAGTGGTAAATAAGGTTGTTGAGCTTCAGGCGCAGATAGCCACGTGGAAATATGATGTTGTGGCAATAACAAGGTCCTGGCTCTAAGTGGGGCAGGACTGTGTAGTGAATATTCCTGACTACAAGGTGTTCAGGAAAGAGAGGGGAGGAAGGAAAGGAGGAGGGGTATCAGTATTGATTAAGGGGAACATTACAGTGCTGTTTTCTTTTCTCTCTCTTGTTCTCACTCATTCCAGATCTCCCTCACTCTTTTCTGTCTCACTCCTGTCGCCTACCCTCCTTTTCTCTCATTCCTGCTCTCTGTTGTTCTCTGACTCCACTTTCCCCCTGTCGTTTCGCTGATCACTTTGATAATCTCCTAAGTTTTCTCTGTTAGTTTTTGTTTCTTGTCGGAGTAGTAACTGATTCTGCAGCCGATGATACCTTGTGTCTCCCCTCAGTAAAGGCTGGTATACATTGATTCAGTGTGTCGAGGGAGTTAGATTACATACGAGAGGAGGTTCTGTGTTAAAACACTTCTGTCCACTCATCCAGCGTTCTGAATCCCAGTGAAATTCCTCTTGTCTTTATTTGATCCTCTCAGACTCGGGGATTCCGTCTACTCCCGAGGAACCTCCCGACTCCCAGCCTGTTTCGAATGACTGTGGAAACATTTCAGATTCTCCACATTTCAGGAATATTAAATCCCTCCTCCTGTCTCAGTCTGGCACAAATATATCAGGACCGAGGGCCTCCAAACAGCTGTGTGATCGTTCTGTGTAGGAAAACCCATCGTTCTCACTCTCTCTCTCTGCCTTGTCTGTGCTGTCAGACAAGAGTTGCAGTCACTTGTGTTCAGTCTGAGTGGAATCATTGGGAAACTAAGAAACGTAAACGTTCAGAAATTCCTTCAGAAATATCTTTGAGCTTCTATCTCACATCCCTCTCTCTGTAACTCTCAGTTTTATCTCTGTCTCTCTGTTTCTCCTTTATCTGCCTTTCACACGCATATATAAATATATTTAATTTCTGTAACCGCCTCTCTCCGATGTGGGTCTCAGTTTCTCCAGCTCCCTCTTTCGCCTCACTCTGTCTCCCACTCTCTCTGATGTTCTGTCTCCCTGTCTGTCTCTCTGACTCTCACTTTCTCTCTCTCTGTCTCTCTCACAGATGCTCTTTGTCTGTCTCTCTGTCTTTGTCTTTGTCAGAGGGACAGAGAGCATCAGAGAGAGAGAGAGAGTGAGAGTGATCGATAGAGACAGAGAAAAGGGCAGTGAGACCGGAGTAAACACGGAATGCAAATGATCTAGGGAGATGGAACAAGAGGCAACAGAGAAGAGAGTGCAGGATAGAGGATGATAACAAAGGGAGGTCAGATTAGAGACAAGACGAGTTGAGATAGAGAGAATAACAGAGACAGATGAACAAACTAGTGGATGACAAACTGGAGGAAAGAGAGTTTAAATTAGAGAGGAGAGATCATTCGAAACACGTCCCGTGCCCTGTGCTAAACTCTGGGTGTGTTCAACCTGTTGATGTTGTGACTGTTGTGTTTAGATACCAAATACAAGAGGATTAATGTGAAGATCACTTCAATGACTGATCTGGATGATGAAACTGCAAAGAGAATCGTTGTGGAGAGGGTGAGAGACTGCACTGTACTGAGGAGAAACACGGGAGACAACAGATCCTCCCTTTCACTGTCTGTATTCACTGAATGGGAACTCCAGATCATTATTTAAACAGCTCTAGTTCCCCCTCCGCTTATCTTCTGGTCCCCCAGATCAGGCTTGTGAGGGGTTGAATGGGCTTCCTCCTGAGCCTGTGTGAAAGGCTCGAGAGGGGGTGAGGGGGCTGAATGGTCTTCTCCTGTTCCCGTGTAAGAACTCGAATGAGGGGCTGAATGGCCTCCTCCTGTTCCTGTGTAACAGACTCGAGGGGATGAATGGCCTCCTCGTTGTACGGTAACCTCTCTCTGATCTTCCCTCTCACTCTCCCCATTCTCTCTTTATGTCCTTTCTATCTCTGTCTCTTTCTCTGCCTCGCTCACCCACTCTGTATTTCTCTTTCTTTGTCTTTCTTTCTGTCTGTGTCTGTCCCTCACTGCATCTCTGACGACCTCTCGCTCTCACGCCCTCTGTTTCTCTACCTCTGTCTCAATCCCTGTAGCTCTCCCACCCTCCCTCTCCATCTCTCCCTCTATCTGAGTATCTTTGCCTCACCCTGTCTCTCACTGTCTTGTCCCCACCCTCTCTCCCGATCTCTGTCTGTATGCTCTCTGTCTATTTCTATTCACTCCTCCCCTTGCAGTAATACTCATCGTTTCTCCTCTCTGTGATGCAGATGAAGCACATGTTCCAGGATCAGTGTCCACACACGAAGTTCGAATTGGATCCAGAAGACGTTCAGTGCTCGGCTAGTGAGCCTGTGGAAGTGTGAAGGAGTTTGGACATGTCAACAAGCATCCGACACGTGTGATCCAGTCTCTGTGTGTTTTACATCCTCACTCAATCACTGTACCATCTTATCTTCACCTTGTTTAACTCAAGGAAATTGTCAGCAAAGGGTTAATCTCCGGCTAGAAGTATGCTAATGTTAAACTGTAATTGGTGTGTCTTTATACTGCAGGGGTGTGGGAGCTTTAAACTATTGCTTTGTTAAATAGAGAAGTACCATCCCATTTGTATACAGTGACCACTGGTCAGCTGAACCCAGACTAACCTGACAGCTCTGGCCAGTTTCAGGATGAAGTGATCTCAGGTTTAATGAGGGAGTTTCTTTAAAGATCTACCATTGAGTAGAGGTCCCTAAGCTTCATGGAGCTGTCAGCACTGAGAATTGGGGCAAGGAAAACAGTTCGTCCTTGTCCAAGGAGAACCTCAGGGGAGATAACATCTCCCAAATTGAGGGTTCATGCAGAATGGGGGATCGGTTGATGCTGAACTTTGCAGAATCAAAATATATTGAAAAGGAAAGATTTCATTGAGTACAAAGCATTTATGTGTGGCATATGTCAAATGTTTAATAACAAAGGAAGGGAGTTATACTGAGCTCAGGAACCTAATGTCGACAACACTCCATCTCAATAACACCTCTGTGAATGCTTCCATTGTCTCTGCTCTGCCACACTGCTTGTCTCACATCCAATACTGGATGAGCAGATATTTTCTACTAATAAATATTGGGAAGACTGAAGCCATTGTCTGTGGTCCCCGACACAAATGTCATTCTTGGACCACCGACACCATCTCTGGTACCTGTCTGAAACTGATCAAGACAGTTTTCAGCCTTTGTTGTTGTGTTTGACCCCGAGATGAGTTTTCGACCACATATCCACACCATCACCAAGACTGTCCATTTTGCACCTCCATACCATCTCTCGACTCCGCCCCTGCTTCAGCTCATCTTCTGCTGAAACCCTCATCCGTGCCTCTGTTACCTCCAGACTGGACTATTCCAATACTCTCCTGGCCAAGCTCACATCTTTCACACTTCCTGATCTTATCCTCATAGAAACATTTGCTGCCTGTGTCTTCACTCACTCCGAACCCTGTTCACCCATAATCCCTGGAACTATTGCCATTCACTGACTCCCTGCTCCTCTCCAATTTCCCAATATTAACATCCTGATCAGTCTGTTGAACTGTTGTGAAATGACTCATTGGTCACAACTCTCCAGTGTAACAATGTAAAACGTCTGCAATAAGTGAACATGGCTGTGTATCTTCCATTGATGGACATTCAAACAAGGAGAGCTGCAGCTTGGAAAGGGCTTTTAACGTGTTTGACTCCCTGACCACCCAGTGTGATTGTAAATCTGATTGTAAACTGTGTGTTTACAGTTTTATTGCATTCTCTGTCTGCTCAATATATCTATGAACGCTAAACCTGACCGTCTCAAGAAGCTGATTGATTTTGCTGGAATGGCTTTCCCATCTGATCATGGAAATCCAGTGTTTTTTTGTTCTGGGAGGGAACACTCACTGTTAAATGATTGCTGAGGGCTGAGATCAGAAGGGATGTGACTGTACGTGGTGGGACTGCCCAGCATTCCCCAAACCTTGTGCTCCTCCATTCTATTCTGGTCTGTGCTTCCACCCTGGATAATCCAGCTCATTCAAGGCCTGACAGAGGAAAATGAGAAATCCTGACCTTTCAAAAGGCATTTGATACAGTTCCACACATCAGACTTGTGAGCAAACATGTAGCTCTTGGAATGCATAGGACGGTAGCAACATGGATTACGAAATTGGCTGAGTGACAGGAAACAGAGAATAGTGGTTAATGGATGTTTTTCGGGCTGGAGGAAGGTTTGTAGTGGACTTCCCCAGGGATCAGTGTTGGGACCCTTGCTTTTCCTGATATATATTAATGTCCTAGACCTCGGAGTACAGGACACAATTTCAAAATTTGCAGATGAGACGAAACTTGGAAGCATTGTGAACTGTGAGGAGGATAGTGTAGAACTTCAAAAGGACATAGACAAGTTGGTGGAATGGGCGGACAAGTGACAGATGAGGTTCAATGTGGAGAAATTTGAAGTGATTAATTTTGGTAGCTAGAACATGGAGAGACAATATCGAATCGAGGTTACAATTCTAAAGGGGGTGAAGGAGCAG
Organism: Heterodontus francisci; assembly: GCF_036365525.1. Taxonomy (NCBI): domain Eukaryota; kingdom Metazoa; phylum Chordata; class Chondrichthyes; order Heterodontiformes; family Heterodontidae; genus Heterodontus; species Heterodontus francisci. The sequence goes on along the minus strand of NW_027140825.1, from coordinate 1,165,001 downwards.
AGAGACCTGTGTGTATCTGTGCATCAGTCATTGAAGATGGCAGGACTGGTTGAGAGAGTGGTTGATAAAGCATACAGTATCCTGGGCTATATTAATAGGGGCATAGATTACAAGAGCAAGGAAGTTATGTTGAACCCGTATAAGACACTAGTTTGTCCTCAGCTGGAGTATTGCCTCCAATTCTAGGTGTTGCACTTGAGAAAAGATGTGAGGGCATTTGAGAGAGTACAGACGAGATTCACAAGAATGGTTCCAGGGATGAGGAATTTCAGTTATGAAGATAGATTGGAGAAGTTAGGACTGTTTTCCTTGGAGAAGAGAAGGCTGGGAGGTGATTTGAGAGAGCTATTCAAAATCATGAGGGGCCTGGACAGAGTAGACACTGTTCCCACTCGTGAAATTATCGAGAACGAGAGGGCACAGATTTAAAGTATTTGGTAAGAGAAGCAAAAGTGACATGGGGAAACAAGTTTTCATGCAGCGAGTGGTTAAGGTCTGGAATGCGCTGCCTGGGAACATGGTGGAGGCAGATTCAACTGAAACATTTAAAATAAAATTAGACAGTTACATGAAATGGAAGAATTTGCAGGGTTACAGGAAGAGGCCGGGGGAGTGGAACTGAGGGAGTTGCACTTTCAGAGAGCCGGTGCAGACACGATGGGCCGAATGGCCTCCTTCTGCGTGGTCACAATTCTGTGATTCTTTGATTATTATGAGGAATGTTTGAAGAGGTTGGGCAGATACTCATTGGAGTTTAGAAAAATGAGCCACGTAAGATTCTGAGGGGGCTTGACTGGGTAGATGCTGAGTGGATGTTCCTTCTCGTTTGGGAATCTAGAACGAGGCGTAACAATTTCAGAATAAGGGGGTCTCCCATTTAAGACGGAGATGCGGAGGATATTTTTCTCTCAGAGGATTTGTGAGTCTGTGGAACTCCGTTCTCTGGAGAGCAACGGAGGCTGGGTCATTGAATATATTCAAGCCTGAGTTTGACAGATTTTGATTCTACAAGGGTGTCATGGTTATAGAGGGCAGAAAGGAAAGTGGAGTTAAAGCTGCAATCAGATCAGTCATGAACTTATAGAATGGCTGAGCAGGCTCGAGGGGCCGAAAGGCCTACTCCTTGCTCCCATTTCTTATAACCTTACTGACTGCCCAATTCAATATCAGGGTCGTTAAAGTCTCAAATCATCACATAATTTTTTTCACCCCTCAGTTATTTCTTTACAGCTCTGCTCCTCCATGTCCTTCCTGCTCTATGGCAGCTGATAAAATACCTGCAAAGTAAAAATGTTTTTCAGAAGATGCTCACAGTCGGAGAACAGTGGACTGTTCATATCAGAGGCACAGACAAGATCTCCCACAGGCCACAGGTACACATTCAGCAACATATGCAAACAACAATGAGCAAAGCCAGAGAGCTGGGAGAAGGCTTTTGTAGGCAGTACACACGACATTGTGAGGCCCCTGAGCAGATATCAATGTCCCTGCTGCTGTGCCCCTGACATTGGGACTGCAATGAATTTGCATTTACAGTCAAGCATTGCCCAGATTACATTGCAGAAAGATGAATGAATTCTGCCCACTTGAGGGAGTTATTGAGAGAACCCTCGCCCACGACTGACACATTGCACCAATGGGAAAATACTGCAGATGCTGGAACTCTGAAACACAAACAGAATATTGAGTAGGTCTGGCAGCATTTGTGGAGAGAGAAACAGAGTTAACGTTTCAGCTTGGTCAGCCTTCTTCAGAACGGCAATGGTGAGAGATGGTACAGATGTTAATAAAGTACAGAGGCAGGGAAAGGGACAAAACAGCAATTTATAATACTCTCGCACCTTTAACGTAATAAAACCTGCCAAGGCTCTTCACAGGAGCATTATAAACACAGTATGAAACTGAGTGACATAAGGAAAGATTCGGTCAGACAATCAAAATCTCAGTCAAAGAGGTAAGTTTTAAGGAGAATTTTAAATTGAAAAGTGAGGTGGAGAGGTGGAGAGGTGTAGTGAAGCAATTCCAGAGCTTAGGCCGCAGGCAACTGAAGGTGTGACCACCAATGGTTGAACAATTAAGGTCGGGGATGCTTAAAGGGCCAGAATTAGAGGAGTGCAGAGATTCCGGAAGGTTGTAGAGGCTGGAGGACGTTACAGCGATAGGGAGGGCTGTAGGTGCTGGTGAAGGTTACAGAGAGAGGGATGGCTGTCGGAGCTGGTGGATGTTACAGAGATAGGGAGGGTTGTAGGAGCTGGTGGAGGTTACAGAGATAGGGAGGGATGTAGGAGCTGGTGGAGGTGAAAGAGATAGGGAGTGCTGTTGGAGCTGGTGGAGGTTACTGAGATAGGGAGGGATGTAGGAGCTGGTGGAGGTGAAAGAGATAGGGAGTGCTGTTGGAGCTGGTGGAGGTTACAGAGATAGGGAGTGCTGTAGGAGCTGTTGGATATTACAGAGATAGGGAGGGTTGTAGAGACTGGTGGAGATTACAGAGATAGGGAGGGTTGTTGGAGATGGTGGAGGTTACAGAGATAGGGAGGGTTGTATAGACTGGTGGAGATTACAGAGATAGGGAGGGTTGTAGGAGCTGGAGGAGGTTAACGCGATAGGGAGTGTTGTAGAGACTGGTGGAGGTTACAGAGATAGGGAGAGCTGTACGAGCTGGTGGATGTTACAGAGATAGGGTGGGTTGTTGGAGCTGGAGGAGGTTAACGCGATAGGGAGGGTTGTAGAGACTGGTGGAGGTTACAGAGATAGGGAGAGCTGTACGAGCTGGTGGAGGTTACAGAGATAGGGAGGGTTGTAGAGACTGGTGGAGGTTACAGAGATAGGGAGGGTTGTAGAGACTGGTGGAGGTTACAGAGATAGGGAGAGTTGTAGAGACTGGTGGTGATTACAGAGATAAGGAGGATTGTTGGAGCTGGTGGAGGTTACAGCGATAGGGAGGGCTGTAGGAGCTGGAGGAGGTTAACGCGATTGGAAGGGTTGTAGAGACTGGTGGAGGCTACAGAGATAGGGAGGATTGTTGGAGCTGGTGGAGGTTACAGAGATTGGGAGGGCTGTAGGAGCTGGAGGAGGTTAACGCGATAGGGAGGGTTGTAGAGACTGGTGCAGGTTACAGAGATAGGGAGGGCTGTAGGAGCTGGTGGATGTTACAGAGATAGGGAGGGCTGTAGGAGCTGAGGAGGTTAACGCAATAGGGAGGGTTGTAGAGACTGGTGCAGGTTACAGAGATAGGGAGGGCTGTAGAAGGTCAACGCGATAGGGAGGGGAAGGGCCATGGGGGATTTGAGGACAAGGACGAGAAACTTAAAATGTGGATGTTGCTTGACTGGGAGACAATGTAGGGCAGTGAGAGCAGGAGTGACAGGGGATCAGGACTTGGAGCAACTTAAGACACAGGCAGAAGAGTTTTAGATGACCTCAGGTTTACAGAAATTGGGTGAGCATCAGGACTGCCTTGACATTGTCAAGTCCAGAGCTGACAATGTCTTGAATGAGGGTTTCAGCCACATTTCAGCTGAAATTGGGGCGCGTTCGGGTGATCTTTCAGAGGTGGAAATGTGCAGCGTTAGTGATGGTGCCTACATGAGGTCAGAAGCGCATCTCGGCGTCAAATGTGACACCAGGATTTCGAACAGACTGGCTTAAACTCAGATCGCTGCCGGGGAGAGAGGTAGAGTCAGTAGTTAAGGAATGGAGTTTGGAGCGGAAACTGAAAACAGTAGCTTCAGTTATGAGGGCAGTACTGAGGGAGTGCTGCACTGTCGTAGGGTCAGTACTGAGAGAGTGCTGTACTGTCAGAGGGTCAATACTGAGGGAGTGCTGCACTGTCAGAGGGTCAATACTGAGGGAGTGCTGCACTGTTGGAAGGTCAGTACTGAGAGAGCGCTTCACTCACAGAGGGTCAGTACTGAGGGAGTGCTGCACTGTTAGAGGGTCAGGACTGAGGGTGTGCGGCACTGTCGGAGGGTCAGTACTGAGTGAGTGCTGCACTGTGACAGGGCCAGTACTGAGGGAGTGCTGCACTGACAGAGGGTCAGTACTGAGTGAGTGCTGCACTGTCAGAGGGGAAAACTGAGGGAGTGCTGCACTGTCGGAGGGTCAGTACTGAGTGAGTGCTGCACTGTCAGAGGGGCTAACTGAGGGAGTGCAGCACTCTGCGAGGGTCAGAACTGAGGGAGTGCTGCACTGTCAGAGGGACAAACTGAGGGAGTGCTGCACTGTTAGAGGGTCAGTACTGAGGGAGTGCTGCACTGTCAGTGGATCAGTACTGAGGGAGTGCTGCACTGTGAGAGGAGCAGTACTGAGTGAGTGCTGCACTGTCAAGGGTCAGTACTGAGTGAGTGCTGTACTGTCAGAGGGTCAGTACTGAGGGAGTGCTGCACTGTCAGAGGGTCAGTACTGAGGGAGTGCTGCACAGTTATTGGGGCAGTACTGAGTGAGTGCTGCACTGTCAGAGGGTCAGTACTGAGGGAGTGCTGCCCTGTCAGAGGAGCAGTACTGAGTTAGTGCTGCACTGTCAGAGGGTCAGTACTGAGTGAGTGCTGTACTGTCAGAGGGTCAGTACTGAGGGAGTGCTGCACTGTGAGAGGAGCAGTACTGAGTGAGTGCTGCACTGTCAAGGGTCAGTACCGAGGGAGTGCTGCCCTGTCAGAGGAGCAGTCCTGAGTGAGTGCTGCACTGTCAGAGGGTCAGTACTGAGGGAGTCCATAAAGCCCCTCCGTCGACCCTGTTATGCAGGAACAGTAGGAGGCCCATTCAGCCCCTCTGTCGAGCCTGTGCATGGTACCAGTATCACTCAGATGTACTGGGACAGACAATATCTGGGGAAGGAGCCGCAGCTGATGTTTTACTCCCTAACTGCACAAAGGGTGAACTCAGAGGGGACAGTGGAGCAGTACCCTCTGCATGTACTGGTACAGACAAGATCTGGGGAAGAAGCCGCTGTTGATGTTTTACTCCAATACTGCTAACTATGTGGATCCAGAGGGGACGGTGGACCATTTTACTGCCGAGAGACCGACTGACTCCGAGTACAACCTGGAGTCCTCCAGCCTGCGGGAGAATCACTCGGCCTTGTATTTCTGTGCCTGAAGACATCACAGTGACTCAGAGGGATGGAGCTGTTCAACAAAAACCCAAAAGGCTGCAGGAATCACCTGTTTCAGATAAAATTGCTCTGTGCCTCGATCTATTGTTCCCTTTTGCAGAGTGAAAGCGTTTATTACAATAAAAAGAACTGAGTTATGATTGTAGTGACAAATTGAATTTACAGGTACTGGCAATGGTGCAAAGAACGATGAATAAGGATGTCACGAGATAGGGAGACAAAGATAGCGTCAAAGACAGCGAGACAGCAAGAGAGACATAATGAGAGAGAGAGATCGACAGAGTGGACAGCGGGAGAGAGGAGGAGAGAAAGAGAGACTGAGATTAAAAAAAACAAAGCCTGAGACACATAGGGCGATAGAGATAGAGACAAACACAGTGACAGAGAAAGAACTAAAGAGATAGCAAAACTAAGAAATTGGGAGAGAGAGAGAGAGAGTCAGAGAGAGACGGAGAGAGTGGAAGGTAAACTGAGAGAGAGGGAGAGTGCGGAAGGTAAACTGAGAGAGAGAGGGAGTCAGAGAGAGGGAGACAGCGAAAGGTAAACTGAGAGAGAGGGAGAGAGCGGAAGGGAAACTGAGAGAAAGAGAGAGAAGTAGATTGGCAAACAATTTGATTGTGATTTGTTCACCTGGGTGTATGGGCGTCTCCAACATTGTATCACTTCCTAATGCTCTTCATGTTCCTCCCAATGATTTGTAAAGAGTGGATTTGGACCCTCACAAGACTCTAAGCTCCTGATCTCACTCCTATGTCTATTAATAGAACAAGTTGAAGTGAAAGATGTATCAGTTACTGTGTCTGAGAATCCTGTTTCATTGTATGTGAGTGTGAAATGCAAACAATTATTGTTAATAACCTTCCTCTCCTCTCTCTGTCTCCCTTTCATTCCCAGAAGTTCCCTGTTTACTGATATCCTCCTCTCTCCATCTCTCTCCCAGATGTGAACTCACAGACTATCCACCAGATTCCTGCCGCTGTCTCCAGATTACCCGGGAAAGGAGTGGAACTGAGGTGCACTCTGGAGGGGAGCAGCAGTATCATCTCCATGTACTGGTACAGACAAGAGCCGGGGAAGGAGCCGCTGCTGATGTTTTACTCCAGTATTGCTAGCTATGTGGATCCAGAGGGGACGGTGGGCGGTTTCACTGTGGAGAGACCGACTGACTCCCAGTTCAACCTGGAGACCTCCAGCCTGCAGGAGAATCACTCGGCCGTGTATCTCTGAGCCTGGAGTCTTCACACTGACTCAGAGAGATGGAGAAGTTCAAGAAAAACCCCAAAGGCAGCAGGAAACACCTGTTTCAGATAAAACCAGGCGGTGCTGCGTCCTGTTGGGTGTTTTCATCATTGGGAACATGTTTTTCACAAGACAGGACGGATTTAAATAGATAGAGACTGGTTAGAAATAGAAGCACAGGGGAATTGTGAAATAGACTTTACAGGAATGATATCAGGAAACAGAGGTTAAAGTTATCAAGATAGTTTGAACATCGGGGGATCTTTGTTCCAGAAAGGAGAAGAATGAAGGGTAAACCTTCATCCGTCTTAGAGAGATAATTAAAGACTTTAATATGTGAAGTGAAGATCAGATAAACACAGATAGATAGAGCGATAGATAGATAGATAGATAGATAGATAGATAGATAGATAGATAGATAGATAGATAGATAGATAGAGCGATAGATAGATAGATAGATAGATAGATAGATAGATAGATAGATAGATTGATAGATAGATAGATAGAGCGATAGATAGATAGATAGATAGATAGATAGATAGATAGATAGATAGATAGATAGATGGATAGATAGATAGATAGATAGATAGATAGATAGATAGATAGATAGATAGATGGATACATACATACATACAAACATTCATACATACATACATACGGTGTGGTTTGATGTCACAGTGTTTTCTTTCTCCAAAGGGACAGCAGAGTGCGCTGTAGGACCATGATAAACATCAGAGTCTGGAACACACTTGAACAGTAACCTGGGAACACAAGGAGAACATTCATCACCTCGGAAACACTCCGCCCTTCAATGAGATCATGACTGATCAATAACTTCTTGTCGGTCCCTCTCTGCATTCCCCCCACTCTCTCTCTCTCTCTCCCTCCATCCCTCTCTCTCACTCCAGTTACCAAGCTGGTGTAAAATGAGAGAATGACAATTAACAACCCTGCCTTTTACAGGGGCAGTGACTGTCGCTCTCGCTCGCTATTTCTCTACCTCTCTGACTTTCCCTCTATCTCTCTATTTCTCTACCTTTCCATATATCTATCTGTCTACCTGACTGTCTCTTTATCTAGCTCGTTATTTCTCTACCTATATGACTTTCCCTCTATCTCTCTATTTCTCGACCTCTCTCCATATCTATCTGTCTATCTGACTGTCTCTCTATGCAGCTCGCTATTTCTCTACCTATCTGACTTTCCCTCTATCTACCTCTCTCTCTATATCTACCTGTCTACCTGACTGTCTCTCTATCCAGCTCGCTATTTCACAACCTATCTGACTTTCCCTCGATCCCTCTATTTCTCTACCTCTCTCTATATCTATCTGTCTACCTGACTGTCTCTCGATCTATCTATCTCTCTACCTGGTTATCTTTCTCTCTGTCTCTCTATCTATCTAACTATATCTTTAGGTGATTACAGTTTGTATGAATTAATTAAACATATTGCAGTAATGTAATGAATGCCCATCTTTTCATAGATTTTCTATATATTAACCAGTTGATGATCTGGTTTGTCATCAATTATCTATCAAAATCCTCTATGATCTTCAATATCTAGAATCACATCTTCCATTAACCTTCTCTGCTCTAAGGGGATAAACCCCCAGCTTCTACAGTCTCTCCACAGTAACTGAAGTCCCTCATCCCTGGTTCCAGTCTGGTTCATCTCCCTCTAACCTTCACTACACAGAGGTGAACAACTCCCCAATGTACAGGAACTAACCCAGATCAGAACCCTTAGCCATCTGAGCACTGTTTCACACTGTAGAAAGGCGAGACCGCTCTCCAGATACCTTCATCTCTGGGACACCTGCCTCCTGACAGCGAGTTCAGAAGCTGCTGAAAACTCTTTACCCACTTTCATCTCAGACTCGAGTCACATTTGATGTGTTCTTCAAAGAAACTAGCAGTTCAGACCAGTGAACTATTTCACACTTTAACTCCGATTCAGCAACGAGGTACGGGAGCAGAGCAGTTATGTTACTGGACTAGTAATCCAGAGGCCTGGACTAATGATCCCCAGATATGAGTTCAGTTCTCAGCAGGGGCAGAAATGGAATTTAAATTTAATTAAGTAAATAAATAAAATCTGTAATGGAAAGTAAGAGCAATTCTGAACATGGAGTGTCGTAAAAAGCCAACGTATTCATTGATAACCTTCAGGGAAGGAAATCTGCCATTCTTACCCGGTCTGGCCTATATGTGACTGCAGACCCACAGCATTGTAGTTGACTGTTAACTGCCCTCTGATATGGCCCAGCAGGTAATTCCGAAGATGGTTCACCACCACCTTCTCAGGGGCAATAAGGGATGTACACACTCTCTGGGTATGGAGGGTTGTTTCCCTGAATTCTACTCTATCAAATCCCTTTCTGAAATGTGAACACCTCTATTCAATCTCCCCCTATCCTCCTGTGTTGTATCATTCTACAACATTGCTTTGCAAAGTAATGGGGAGGAGCAGAGTGTCGCAGTAAGTGACTGCCAATCACAATGACAACCGGATGCTGGGTATTTAATTGGATACAATATAGAAACCGACTGCAAGTGTGTTGTTGAAAACTCCACACGTTCACACATCGAGTTAGTATCGAATGAAGAAATCATGTTGCATGAAGTTCTCTGTCTAACCTTGATGGCTGCACTCTTCCCACGTAAGTCAAAGTCAGAAACTGTGCACAATAATGTATTGTCATGTCAGCGGTGATTCTGTCCAAAACACTCCTGTGTCAGAGTCTCACTACAGAACATTGAGCTCAAAGTCAAGGCTGACAACCCAGGTGTCAGGACCGAGGGAGTGCTGCACTATCGCAGAGGCTGTACTGAGAGAGTGCTGCACTGTCGCAGAGTCAGCACAGAGGGAGTGCTGCACTGTCACAGAGGCACTATTGAGGAAGTGCTGCACTGTCGACGAAGCGGCACTGAGGGAGTGCTGCACTGTCGCAGAGACAGTACTGAGGGAGTACCTACATTGGTTGCAAAGCCCTTTCTGATGTCCTGAGGTCCTGAACGGCGATATATTAATGTAAGCCCTTTATTTCTTGCAATGCAGCTCCTGCTCCAATCCATTATTGACTGAAATAATAATCTAATCGATGTTCCATTCCACAGGAATACTCTCCTCCTATGTGGAACAGTCGCCCTCTATCCTATCGCTTTCCGCAGGAGAGTCGACAACACTCAGATGCACGCTGACCAATACTGACTATTCCTTTCTATACTGGTACAGACAACAAGCAGACAGGGCACTGGAAGCTCTGTTCTATTCTGCTACAGAAGGGTCTGTTACCAATTACACGTCCGAGTCATTTAAGGCAGTCAGAGCCAGCAATACACTGTTTACTTTGGCACTGAGAGACGCCGCTCCATCTCACACCGCTGTCTATTTCTGCACTTGTAGTATCGCACAGTGTTTGAGAAAGCGGATCCGCAGCTGCAAAAACCTGCAGTGGATGAATGGGAGTTCAGTGCTCATCTTCCCCCGGCAGGGGGCAGCAGTTGATTAAATCTCAATGCTCATCTTCCCCCGGCAGGGGGCAGCAGTAGATTGAATCTCAGTGCTCATCTTCCCCCGGCAGGGGGCAGCAGTAGATTGAATCTCAGTGCTCATCTTCCCCCGGCAGGGGGCAGCAGTAGATTAAATCTCAGTGCTCATCTCCCCCCGGCAGGGGGCAGCAGTAGATTAAATCTCAGTGCTCATCTCCCCCCGGCAGGGGGCAGCAGTAGATTGAATCTCAGTGCTCATCTCCCCCCGGCAGGGGGCAGCAGTAGATTGAATCTCAGTGCTCATCTTCCCCCGGCAGGGGGCAGCAGTAGATTAAATCTCAATGCTCATCTTCCCCCGGCAGGGGGCAGCAGTAGATTAAATCTCATTGCTCATCTCCCCCCGGCAGGGGGCAGCAGTAGATTAAATCTCAGTGGTCATCTCCCCCCGGCAGGAGGCAGCAGTAGATTGAATCTCAATGCTCATCTTCCCCCGGCAGGGGGCAGCAGTAGATTGAATCTCAGTGCTCATCTTCCCCCGGCAGGGGGCAGCAGTAGATTGAATCTCAGTGCTCATCTTCCCCCGGCAGGGGGCAGCAGTAGATTGAATCTCAGTGCTCATCTTCCCCCGGCAGGGGGCAGCAGTAGATTAAATCTCAATGCTCATCTTCCCCCGGCAGGGGGCAGCAGTAGATTGAATCTCAGTGCTCATCTTCCCCCGGCAGGGGGCAGCAGTAGATTGAATCTCTGCGCTCATCTTCCCCCGGCAGGGGGCAGCAGTAGATTGAATCTCAGCGCTCATCTTCCCCCGGCAGGGGGCAGCAGTAGATTGAATCTCAGTGCTCATCTTCCCCCAGCAGGGGGCAGCAGTAGATTGAATCTCAGTGCTCATCTTCCCCCGGCAGGGGGCAGCAGTAGATTAAATCTCAATGCTCATCTTCCCCCGGCAGGGGGCAGCAGTAGATTAAATCTCAGTGCTCATCTCCCCCGGCAGGGGGCAGCAGTAGATTAAATCTCAGTGCTCATCTCCCCCCGGCAGGGGGCAGCAGTAGATTGAATCTCAATGCTCATCTTCCCCCGGCAGGGGGCAGCAGTAGATTGAATCTCAGTGCTCATCTTCCCCTGGCAGGGGGCAGCAGTAGATTGAATCTCAGTGCTCATCTTCCCCCGGCAGGGGGCAGCAGTAGATTGAATCTCAGTGCTCATCTTCCCCCGGCAGGGGGCAGCAGTAGATTGAATCTCAGTGCTCATCTTCCCCCGGCAGGGGGCAGCAGTAGATTAAATCTCAATGCTCATCTTCCCCCGGCAGGGGGCAGCAGTAGATTGAATCTCAGTGCTCATCTTCCCCCGGCAGGGGGCAGCAGTAGATTGAATCTCTGCGCTCATCTTCCCCCGGCAGGGGGCAGCAGTAGATTGAATCTCTGAGCTCATCTTCCCCCGGCAGGGGGCAGCAGTAGATTAAATCTCAATGCTCATCTTCCCCCGGCAGTGGGCAGCAGTAGATTGAATCTCTGCGCTCATCTTCCCCCGGCAGGGGGCAGCAGTAGATTAAATCTCAGTGCTCATCTTCCCCCGGCAGTGGGCAGCAGTAGATTTGATCCTCCCTGATGGTGATGGGCACAGTAATGAGCACAGACCAAGCTGTAGAATAGATCAGCAGCCCAGTGTGACCCAGATATTGTTGCACCTACTTCCCTCGGGCCAATGTTGCAGAAAACGTTTGCCAGGAGTCCCACCTGACCATTTGTGAATCAACATCTGGCTGTTTTTCTTAATTCGTTCATGGAATGTGGGCCTCGCTGGCTCGGCCAGCACTTATTGCCCATCCCTGATTGCCCTTGAACTGACTGACTTGCTTGGCCATTCCAGAGGGCATTTAACGGTCAACCACATTGTGTGGATCCGGAGTCACATGTAGACCAGACCAGGTGAAGGCGGTAGATTTCCTTCCCTAACATCAGTGAACGAGATGGATTGTTGCAACAATGGTCACCATTAGACGAGATTCTTTTGAAAATATAGATTTATTAATGACATTGAAATGTCTTTATTTGTGTTGGTGGGATTCACCCCCCCCCCCCCTCCCCCGCCCCACGTCGCTATAACTCTAGCCGAGGCTGTGGATTAAGAATCTAGTCAAGTCAGCCACACACTAATACATCCCCTACAGGAGCAGATCATTTGGAATGCAGATGTCTATAATTGGAAATCTACATGTGGCTAATGTGGGAATGCCGATGAGGTTCATTACGTACAATTGGAGATTTCTAATCAGCAAATTAGAAACTGAACAACAGACACCCTTGTTGGGGATGTTAACAACACTTACTCCAGTCACTCAACCATCATAAGCAACCACGTCCATTCTGATTGGTTGGGTGCTGGAAGGGGCGTGTCCAACACTGCATTACTTCCTCATGCCCTTCATGTTTTACTCAATGACTTGGAAAGAGCGGATTGGTTAGTCACAGAACTGATTTCCTCTGTTCCACTTCCTTTGCTGTTTGAGAGGGCAGTGTCAAGTGGGAGATGTATCTGTTCCTGGCTCTGATAATCCTGGTTCAAGGATACAAAGATTATCCTTCAGAACCTTCCTGTCTTCTCCCTGTCTCCCTTCCATTCCCAGAAGTTCCCTGTTTACTGATCTCCTCCTCTCTCCATCTCTCTCCCAGATGTGAACTCACAGACTATCCACCAGACTCCCGCCGCAGTCTCCAGGTTTCCCGAGAAATGAGTGGAAATGAGGTGCACCATGGAGGGGAGCAGCAGTCACCTCTCCATGTACTGGTACAGACAAGAGCCGGGGAAGGAGCCGCTGTTGATGTTTTACTCCAGTACTGTTAACTATGTGGATCCAGAGGGGACGGTAGGCGGTTTCACCGCCGAGAGACCGACTGACTCCCAGTTCAACCTTTGCTCCAGAAAGGAGAAGACTGAAGGGTAAACACGATAGACAGACAGACACAGATAGATAGATAGATAGATAGATAGATAGATAGATAGATAGACAGATAGATAGATAGATAGATAGATAGATAGATAGATAGATAGATAGATAGACAGACAGACAGACAGATACGGTGTGGTGTCATGTCACTGTGTTTCCTTTCTCCAAAGGGACAGCAGAGTGCACTGTAGGACCATGATAAACATCAGAGTCTGCAACACACTTTAACAGTGACCTGGGAACACAAGGAGACCATTCATCACCTCGGAAACACTCCGACCTTCAATGAGATCATGACTGATCAATAACTTCCTGTCGCTCCCTCTTTCCATCCCTCTTTCTCCATCCCTCTCTCCATCCCCCTCTCTCCCCCTCTCTCCATCCCTCTTTCTCCAAACCTACTCTCCCTCTCTCTCCCTCCCTCTCTCTCCCACTAGCTACAAAGCCGGTGTAAAACGAGAGAATGCCAATTAACATCCCTGTCTTTAACATGGGCAGTGACTGCCTCTCTATCTAGCTCGCTAAATCTCTACCTATCTGACTTTCCCTCTATCTCTGTATTTCTCTACCTCTCTATATATCTATCTGTGTACCTGACTGTCTATCTATCTATCTCTCTACCTGGTTATCTATCGCTCTTTCTCGCTATCTATCTAACTCTATCTTTAGCTGATTACAGTTTGTATGAACTGATTAAACATACTGTAATAATGTAATGAATGACCATCTTTTCAGAGATTTTCTATATATTGACCAGTCGATGATGTGGTTTGTCATCAATTATCTATCAAAATCCTCTATGATCTTCAATGTCTGTATCACATCTACCATTAACCTTCTGTGCTGCAAGTAGAGAAACCCCCACATTCTCCAGTCTCTCCACAGTAACTGAAGTCCCTCATCCCTGGCACCAGTCTGGTTAATATCCCTCTCACCTTCACTGCACAGAGGGGAACAACCCCCAATGCACAGGGACTCAATACATCCGGTGATGAAACACAGAGACAGAGAGGGTGAATCAGGGAGACATAGAGAGGAAAAACTCAGCGTAAATGAACGGGACAGAGGGAGACAGAGAGAGAACGACACACACACACACACACACTCACACACACACACACAGACACAGATACAGAGTGAGAAAGAGATTGAAAGAGTTGGAGACATAAAGCTCGATACATGCAGAGAGAGAGAGAGAGAGATAGAAACAAAGTGTAAGAAAGAGAGAGGAAGGCGGATTGAGATAGATAGAGAGAGAGACGTTGTCAACCTACTCCACTCTAACTTGTTGACCTGGGCGTCACCATCTCTGCATCACTTCCTAATGCTCTTCCTGTTCCTCCCAATGATTTGCAAAGAGTGGGTTGGTTATTGACAACACTCCTCACTCCTGCTCTCTTCTCTTTGCTGATTCAGAAGGCAGCTTAAAGTAAAAGATGTATCTGTTACTGACTCTGATCACCCTGTTTCACCGTAAGGGATTATATTGAAACAATAATTCTACTTAACATTTCTTTCGTTGTATTTATTTTTGATTCTCTCTCTCTCTCTTCTCTCTCCCCAAGGCACTGAATGTCCCTGTTTACTGATCTCTCTGTCTCTTTCCCAGATGTGAACTCACAGACTATCCACCAGACTCCCACCGCTGTCTCTAAATTGCCTGGTGAGAGAGTGGAACTGAAGTGCACTGTGCAGCGCAGCAGCACCAGTATCCTCTACATGTACTGGTACAGACAATACCCGGGGAAGGAGCCGCAGATGATGTTTTACTCCCTAACTGCACAAAGGGAGAACTCAGAGGGGATGGTGGAGGGTTTCACCGCCGAGAGACCGAGTAACTTCGACTTCAACCTGGAGTCCTCCAGCCTGCGGGAGGATCACTCGGCCGTGTATTTCTGTGCCTGGAGTCTTCACAGTGACTCAGAGAGATGGAGCAGTTCAACAAAAACCCCAAAGGCAGCAGGAAACACCTGTGGACTTTAAAACTGCTCGGAGCCGAGAACTTCTTTCGTTTAGCAGAGCGAAAGAATACTGAGATTCAGGCTACTCGGCTAGATGGGATTGAGGTTCACAAGGAGGAGGTGTTAGCAATTTTGGAAAGTGTGAAAATAGATAAGTCCCCTGGGCCAGATGGGATTTATCCTAGGATTCTCTGGGAAGCCAGGGAGGAGATTGCAGAGCCGTTGTTGTTGATCTTTATGTCATCATTGTCGACAGGAATAGTGCCGGAAGACTGGAGGAGAGCAAATGTTGTCCCCTTGTTCAAGAAGGGGAGTAGAGACAGCCCTGGTAATTATAGACCTGTGAGCCTTACTTCGGTTGTGGGTAAAATGTTGGAAAAGGTTACAAGAGACAGGATTTATAATCATCTTGAAAAGAATAAGTTCATTAGCGATAGTCAGCACGGTTTTGTGACGGGTAAGTCGTGCCTCACAAACCTTATTGTGTTTTTCGAGAAGGTGACCAAACAGGTGGATGAGGGTAAAGCCGTGGATGTGGTGTATATGGATTTCAGTAAGGCGTTTGATAAGGTTCCCCACGGTAGGCTTTTGAAGAAAATACGGAAGTATGGGGTTGAAGGGGATTTAGAGCTTTGGATCAGAAATTGGCTAGCTGAAAGAAGACAGAGGGTGGTGGTGAATGGCAAATGTTCATCCTGGAGTTTAGTTACTAGTGGTGTACCGCAAGGATTTGTTTTGGGGCCACTGCTGTTTGTCATTTTTATAAATGACTTGGAAGAGGGTGTAGAAGGGTGGGTTAGTAAATTTGAGGATGTCACTAAGGTCGGTGGAGTTGTGGATAGTGCCGAAGGATGTTGTAGGGTACAGAGGGACATCGATAGGCTGCAGAGCTGGGCTGAGAGATGGCAAATGGAGTTTAATGCGGAAAAGTGCGAGGTGATTCACTTTGGAAGGAGTAACAGGAATGCAGAGTACTGGGCTAATGGGAAGATTCTTGGTAGTGTAGATGAACAGAGAGATCTTGGTGTCCAGGTGCATAAATCCCTGAAGGTTGCTACCCAGGTAAATAGGGCTGTTAAGAACGCATATGGTGTGTTAGCTTTTATTAGTAGGGGGATCGAGTTTCGGAGCCACGAGGTCATGCTGCAGCTGTACAAAACTCTGGTGAGACTGCACCTGGAGTATTGCATGCAGTTCTGGTCACCGCATTATAGGAAGGATGTGGAAGCTATGGAAAGGGTGCAGAGGAGATTTACTAACATGTTGCCTGGTCTGGAGGGAAGGTCTTACGAGGAAATGTTGAGTGACTTGAGGTTGTTTTCGTTGGAGAGAAGGAGGAGGAGAGGTGACTTAATAGAGACATATAAGATAATCAGAGGGTTGGATAGGGTGGATAGTGAGAGTCTTTTTCCTCGGATGGTGATGGCAAACACGAGGGGACATAGCTTTAAGTTGAGGGGTGATAGATATAGGACAGATGTCAGAGGTAGTTTCTTGACTCAGAGAGTAGTAGGGGCGTGGAACGCCCTGCCTGCAACAGTAGTAGACTCGCCAACTTTAAGGGCATTTAAGTGGTCATTGGATAGACATATGGATGAAAATGGAATAGTGTAGGTCAGATGGTTTCACAGGTCGGTGCAACATCGAGGGCCGAAGGGCCTGTACTGCGCTGTAATGTTCTAATTCTAATTCTAATTCTAATAACAAAAACACCAAAGGCAGCAGGAAAGATTTGTAAAGAGTGGATTTGGACCCTCACAAGACTCTAAGCTCCTACTGTCACTCCTGTGTCTATTAAGAGAACAAGTTACAGTGAAAGATGTATCTGTTACTGGGTCTGATAATCCTGTTTCACTGTAAGTGAGTATGAAATGCAAAGATTATCGTTAATAACCTTCCTCTCCTCTCCCTGTCTTCCTTTCATTCCCAGAAGTTCCATGTTTACTGATCTCCTCCTCTGTCCATCTCTGTCCCAGATGTGAACTGACAGACTATCCACCAGACCCCTGCCGCTGTCTCCAGATTTCCCGGGAAAGGAGTGGGACTGAGGTGCACTGTGGAGGGGAGCAGCAGTAGCATCTCCATGTACTGATACAGACAACACCCGGTGAAGGAGCCGCTGTTGATGTTTTACTCCAGTACTGCTAACTATGTTGGTCCAGAGGGGACGGTGGAAGGTTTTACCGCCGAGAAACTGAATAAGTACGAGTTCAAACTCGAGTCCTCCAGCCTGCGGGAGAATCACTCGGCCGTGTATTTCTGTGCCTGGAGTCTTCACAGTGAGAGATGGAGCAGTTCAACAAAAACCCCAAAGGCAGCAGGAAACACCTGTTTCAGATAAAACCAGGCTGTGCTGCGTCCTGTTGGGTGTTTTTGGCATTGGAAAAGTGTTTTTCACAAGAAGACAGGGCGGATTTAAACAGAAAGTGAGAGGTTAGATATAGAAGCACAGGGGAATTGTGAAATCGACTTTACAGGAATGATATCGGAACAAAGATAGTTTGAACATCTTTGCTCCAGAAAGGAGAAGACTGAAGGGTGAACATTCATAGTTCTTAGAAAGCTTATGAAAGGGTTTAATGTGTGAAGTGAAGATCAGATAGGTAGGGAGATAGGTCGATAGGTAGCTGGCAGGCAGACAGACACTGTTGTGTTTTATTCACTGACTGTGTTGTCTTTCTCCAAAGGGACAGCAGAGGGCGGTGTAGGACCGTGATAAGTTTCAGATTATTGATGTTGTTTCAATCGGGACTTTGAAACTTGTCTATGAACCTCTCCTGATAATTATAGAACTACATCCCGGTTACAGTCTGGTGAACTGAACACAAGGTACCGCAGATGCTGGATGGTTTAGGTTCTGGATGGTTTAGGTCACTATATTGGAGCTCATTGCGTTTCTGGGGTATAAATAAATAAGGATGGAAATACTAATCAGGTCAGACAGCCTCTGTGGAGAGAGACAAAACATTAACATATCAGGTCGTAGACCTTTCAACAGAACTGGAAGGATTTAGAGGTCTATCAGCTATTAAGCAGCAGAAAGCCAGGGAGAGGGAGAATGGGAGGAATGCAGGAGAGACATAATAACAAAACTGAGGCTGGTGCATGACAAAGGAGATGTTAATGGGTCAAGTAAAGAACAAGAGATGGGTCTAGAGGAGATGGAAATGGCAGAAACACAATTATTACCAACAAACCTCTGCCCATATAAACCGGAGCAGTTGTTACGATCAGAAATTGTTTAACTCATTGTTGAGCCCAGAAAGCTGCAAAGTATCCAATTGAAAGATGATGTGCTTTTCTTCGAGTTTCTGTTGAGCTTCACTGGAGCAGAGAAGGAGGTCGAGGACAGAGAGGTGGGAGTGGGAATGAGAATTAAAAGTATCCGCTAACTAGAATCTCAGGGTCACACTTGCAGCCTGAATGCAGGATGTTCCACAATGCTGTTAGCCTGTTGCTGTACTTGGTCTCTGCAGCTGGTCCCACTCCCCCTGCCCTTTCTAAATAACACTGCATATTTTCCTTACACATAATTATTCAAATTTCCTTTTGAAAGCGACGATTGAAACTGCCTCCCCCGCACTCTCAGGTAGTGCATTCCAGATCCTAACCATTCACTGTGTCAAAACGTTTCCTCAGTTCACCTTTGGATCTTCTGCCAATTACCATCAATAAGTGACCTCTGGTTCTCAATCAATCCGGTGATGAAACATAGAGACAGAGAGGGTGAATCAGGGAGACGTCGTGAGGAAAAGCTCAGTGGAAATGAACGGGACAGAGGGAGACAGAGACAGAAAGATGCACACGCACACAAACACACACAGATACAGAGAGAGAAAGAGAGTGAAAGAGTTGTAGACATAAAGCTGGATGTATGCAGATAGAGAGAGAGAGAGAGACATTGTCAACCTACTCCACTCTGACTTGTTTACCTGGGCGTCACTATCTCTGCATCACTTCCTAATGCTCTCCCTGTTCCCCCCAATGATTTGTAAAGAGTGGGTTGGTTATTGACAACACTCATCACTCCTGCTCTCTCCCCTTTGCTGATTCAGAGGGCAGCTTAAAGTAAATGATGTATCCGTTACTGACTCTGATCACCCTGTTTCACCGGAAGGCATTTTATTGAAACAATAATTCTACTTAACATTTCTTTAGGTGATGTTTTTATTTATTTATTTCTCTCTTTCTCTCTCCCTCTGGACTGAAGTTCCCTGTTTACTGATCTCCTCCTCTCCCTGTCTCTTTCCCAGATGTGAACTCACAGACTATCCACCAGACTCCCGCCGCTGTCTCCAAATTTTCTGAGGAGCAGGTGAAGCTGAAATGCACCGTGCAGGGCAGCAGTAACCCTGACATGTTCTGGTACAGACAATACCCGGGGAAGGAGCCACAGTTTATGTTTTACTCCACAGGTACTGATCACATAAATCCGGAGAAGGCGGTGGATGTTTTTGCCGCCGAGAGACCGACTAGCTCCCAGTTCAATCTGGAGCCCTCCAGTCTGCGGGAATATCACACGGCCATGTATTTCTGTGCCTGGAGAGATCACAGTGACTCAGAGAGATGGAGCAGTTCATCAAAAACACCAAAGGCAGCAGGAAACACCTGTGGAGGGTAAAACTGCCCGAAGCCTCGAATTTCTTTCGTTTTGCAGAGCGAAAGTGTTTATGATAACAAGAAGAGATGGGTTAGAGTGGTAGTGAGAGATTAGATATACAGGTAGTAGAGAATGTGCTGAGAACAATTAACAAGGATGACACCAGATCTGAGGTTGTAACTATCAGGAAAGATCAACTAGAAAAAGACTTGAGTTTTTCTGCATTGACACTGAGTTTTCCTCCTCTGTAGGGTTAACAGAGGGTGCTCTCGGACCATGAATACACAATGGCCTGGCAAACATTTAATAGGAAAACAGAAAGAGGCAGAGGTCATACAGCCCTCGAGCTTCATACACATTGACAGGAGAAGCACATTCATCACCTTAGAGAGGGATATACACACACTCAACGAGAGAGACAAATCGAGGAAGACCGAGTGTGTGAGAGAGGGATAGAACAAGATTGAGAGGAAAACTGACAGAGACAGAGAGACTGAGACAGAGAGACTGGGACTGAGACAGAGAGAGACTGAGAGAGACTGAGAGAGAGAGACTGAGAAAGAGAGATTGAGACAGACAGGAGAAGAGAGAGGAGAGCGAGGAGGACAGAGAGGGGGAACAAGAAAGAGAGAGAGGGAGAACAAAAAACACAGAGGAAGAGACTGAGACAGAGAGACTGAGACAGAGAAACAGTGAGGGAGACTGAGAGAGAGAGACTGAGAGACAGAGAGAGACAGAGAGTGAGAGAGAGACAGAGAGAGAGAGACAGAGACAGAGAGAGAGAGACTGAGAGAGAGACAGAGAGAAAGCGACTGAGGGAAAGCGACTGAGACAGAGAGACAGACAGAGGAGAGAGAGGAGGACAGAGAGGGGGAAGAAGGAGGTGCGAGAGAAAAGCAAAAAAAACACAGAGGAAGAGAGTGAGACAGATTGGGAGACAGACACACACACACACAGAATGAGACAGGGAGAGAAAGACAGAAAGCAGTAAAACAGAGGGAGACAGTTAACTAAAGACAGAGCGAGTGAAAAACACACGCACACACATGCACAGCTTTGTATCCGTGCCCATTCATCTTCTAGCTCATTGAATAAGAATATCCCGTGATCTCAGGATTGTAACTATCAGGAAAGAATAACAATAAAAGGACTGGGGCTGTTATAGACTGACACTGTGTATATTTTCACCACAGGGACAGCTGAGGACGCTCTAGGACCATGTGATGTACAATGGCTTTTGAGAAGGAGTTCACAGGAAAACTGAAACAGTGAGAGAACATACAGTCCTCCAGGTTGATATACATGACCAGGAGAAGGAAATCCACATCCTTAGAGAGAGAGAAGAGAGAGAGAGAGACACACACACACAGCGAGAGAGGCAGAGAGACAGAGAGAGAGACAAAGAGAGAGAGAGAGACACACACACACAGCGAGAGAGACAAACAAAGACAGAGAGAGAGACCTAATGTGTGTGTATCTGTGAGAGAGAGTCTGAAATAAACAGACTGAGACATATAGGGAGGCATAGAAGAGAGACAGAGAGGAAGAAAGGAGCATCACAAGTAAAGGACAGGGAGAGACAGAGAGAGAGAGAGAAAGTGGGTCATTGGCAACCAACTCGATTCTCATTTGTTGATGTGGGAAATGAACGTCACCATCTCTGCATCACTTCCTAATGCTCTCCCTGTTCCTCCCAATGATTTGTAAAGAGTGGGTTGGTTATTGACAACAATCATCACTCCTGCTCTCTCCCCTTTGCAGATTCAGAAGGCAGCTTAAAGTAAAAGATGTATCTGTTACTGACTCTGATCACCCTGTTTCACCGTAAGGAATTTTATTGAAACAATAATTCTACTTAACATTTCTTTAGGATATGGTTTTATTTATTTCGTTCTCTCCTACTCTCTCTTTCTCTCTACCCACTGGACTGAATTTCCCTGTTTATTGATCTCCTCCTCTCCCTGTCTCTTTCCCAGATGTGAACTCACAGACTATCCACCAGACTCCCGCCTCTGTCTCCAAATTTTCTGAGGAGCAGGTGAAGCTGAAATGCACCGTGGATGGCACCAGTAACCCTTACATGTACTGGTACAGACAATACCCGGGGAAGGAGCCACAGCTGATGTTTTACTCCCTAACTGCACAAAGGGTGAACTCAGAGGAGACGGTGGAGGGTTTCACCGCCGAGAGACCGACTGACTCCGAGTTCAACCTGCAGTCCTCCAGCCTGCGGGAGAATCACTCGGCCGTGTATTTCTGTGCCTGGAGAGATCACAGTGACTCAGAGAGATGGAGCAGTTCAACAAAAACCCTAAAGGCAGCAGGAAACACCTGTGGATGGTAAAACCGTTTGGTGCCTCTACCTGTTGTTTCCTTATGCAGAGTGAAAGTGTTTGTTACAAAAAAAAGAGTTGAGTTATGATTATAGTGACACACTAGATTTACAGGTACTGCCGAGGGTGCAATGAACGATTAGCAAGGATGTCACGAGATCTCAGAAAATAACTATCAGGAATCAATGACAATAATCTGGGTCTTTATGCACTGATCCTGCGTTTACCTTCTCCACAGGGACAGCAGAGGGGGATCCAGGACCATGGACCTGACAATGGCTTTGAGAAGTATTTAGTGAGAAAACTAAGAGAGCAGGAGGTCATGTGGATCCGGTTTGATATACATCAACAGGACAAGGACACCCACTTCGTTAGAGAGAGAAAGAGAGTGTATGTGTGTGAAAGAGAGAGCGAGGTCCAGTGAGAGATAGGAAAAACTACAGACAGAGTTAAAGTGACTGAGACAGAGAGGGAGACGGAGATAGAGGCAAAGACAGTGAGACAGCAAGAGACACATAATGAGAGAGAGAGAGAGAGAGAGACACTGAGAGAGTGACAGAGAGAAAGAGAGACTGAGATAAAGAGCCTGCGACGGATAGGGGGATAGATCTGGGGAGAGACAGAGACAAGGAAATAACTGAAGAGATAACAAGAGTATGAGAGAGGGAGAGTCAGAGAGAAAGATAGAATGGGAGACATAACCTTAGATACATGAGGAGAGAGGGAGAGTCAGAGAGAGAAAGTGAGTGAAGATAGACTGAGATAGAGAGGGAGAGAGAGTCTGAGAAAGGAAGAGAGTGGGAGACATATCCCGAGACACATGAGGTGAGAGAGAGAGAGAGACAGAGAGAGAGTGCAAGAGAGCGGAAGGTAAACTCTGATAGAGATAGATAGATAGATAGAGAGAGAGAGAGAGAGAGAGAGAGAGAGAGAGAGAGAGAGAGAGAGAGAGAGAAGCAGATTGGCAGCCAATTCAATTCTGATTTGTTGAACTGGGTGAATGGGCGTCTCCAACATTGTATCACTTCCTAATGCTCTTCATGTTCCTCCCAATGATTTGTAAAGAGTGGATTTGGACCCTCACAAGAGTCTAAGCTCCTGATCTCACTCCTGTGTCTATTAAGAGAACAAGTTGAAGTGAAAGATGTATCAGTTACTGTGTCTGATAATCTTGTTTCATTGTAAGTGAGTGTGAAATGCAAAAACTATCGGTAATAACTGTCCCCTCTTCTCCCTGTCTCCCTTTCATCCCCAGAAGTTCCCTGTTTACTGATCTCCTCCTCTCTCCATCTCTCTCCCAGATGTGAACTCACAGACTATCCTCCAGACTCCCGCTGCTGTCTCCAGGTTTCCCAGGAAAGGAGTGGAACTGAGGTGCACAATGGAGGGGAGCAGCAGTAACATCTACATGTACTGGTACAGACAAGAGCCAGGGAAGGAGCCGCTGTTGATGTTTTTCTCCAGTACTGCTAACTATGTGGATCCAGAGGGGACGGTGGACGGTTTTACTGCCGAGAGACTGAATAAGTACGAGTTCAAACTGGAGTCCTCCAGCCTGCGGGAGAATCACTCGGCCGTGTATTTCTGTGACTGGAGTCTTCACAGTGACTCAGAGAGATGGAGCAGTTCAACAAAAACCCCAAAGGCAGCAGGAAACACCTGTTTCAGATAAAACCAGGCTGTGCTGCTTCCTGTTGGTTGGTTTTTTTTATCATTGGGAACATGTTTCTCACAAGAAGACAGTGCGGATTTAAATAGAAAGTGACAGGTTAGATATAGAAGCACAGGGGAATTGTGGAATAGACTTTACAGGAATGATATCAGAACACAGAGGTTAAAGTTATCAAGATAGTTTGAACATTGGGGGATCTTTGCTCCAGAAAGGAGAAACTGAAGGGTAAACATTCAACGGTCTTAGAGAGATTATTACAGATTTTAATATGTGAAATGAAGATCTGATAAACACCGATAGATAGATAGAGAGATAGATAGATAGAGAGAGAGAGAGATAGATACATCAGTTGTCGATGGATGTCACGGTGTTTTCTTTCGCCAAATGGACAGCAGAGTGCGCTGTTGGACCATGATAAACATCAGAGTCTGGAACACACTTGAACAGCGACCTGGGAACACAAGGAGTTCATTCATCACCTCGAAAACACTCCGCCCTTCAATGAGATCATGACTGATCAGTAACGTCCTGTCGCTCCCTCTCTCCATCCCTCTCCCTCCAACCCTCTCCCTCTCTCTAGTCGTCACTACACGGAGGCGAGAAACCTCCCAATGTACAGGAACTAACTCAGCTCGGAACCCTTAACCATCTGAGCGCTGTTTCACACTGTTCAAAGGCGAGACCCCTCTCCAGATAACTTCATCTCTGGGACACCTGCCTCCTGACAGCGAGTTCAGAAGCTGCTGAAAACTCTTTACCCACTTTCATCTCAGACTCGAGTCACATTTGATGTGTTCTTCAAAGGAACTAGCAGTTCAAACCAGTGAGCAATTTAACCCTTTAACCTCCATTCAGCAAGGAGGTACGGTAGCAGAGCAGTTATTTTACTGGACTAGTAATCCAGAGGCCTGGACTAATGTTACCCAGACATGAGTTCACTCCTCACCAGGGGCAGAAATGGAATATAAATTCAATTAAATAAATAAATATATAAAAATCTATCATGGATAGTATGAGCAATTCTGAACATGGAGTGTCATAAAAACCCAACGTATTCATTGATATCCTTCAAGGAAGGAAATCTGCCGTTCTTACCCGGTCTGGCCTATAAGTGACTGCAGACCCACAGCAATGAGTTTGACTATTAACTGCCCTCTGATATGGCCCAGCAGGTATTCCCGAAGATGGTTCACAACCACATTCTCAGGAGCAATAAGGAATGGGCACATTCTGTGGGTGTAGAAGGCTGTTTCCCTGAATTCTACTCTATCAAAGCCCTTTCTGAAATGTGAACACCACTATTCAATCTCCCCCTATCCTCCTGTGTTGTATCATTCAACAACATTACTATGCAAAGTAATGGGGTGGAGCAGAGTGTCGCAGTAAGTGACTGCCAATCACAATCACAACCGGATACTGAGTATTTGATTGGATACAATATAGAAACTGCCTGCAAGTGTGTTGTTGAAAACTCCACACGTTCACACATCGAGTTAGTATCGAATGAAGAAATCATGTTGCATGAAGTTCTCAGTCTAATCTTGATGGCTGCACTCTTCCCACGTAAGTCAAAGTCAAAAACTGTGTAGAATAATGTATTGTAATGTTAGCGGTGATTCTGTCCAGAACAGTCCTGTGTCAGAGTCTCACTCCAGAACACTTCAGCTCCAAATCAAGGCTGAACACCCCGGGTGTCACGATTGAGGGAGTGCTGCACTGTCGCAGAGGCAGTGCTGGGGACGTGCTGCACTGTCGCAGAGGCTGTACAGAGTGAGTAACTACATTGGTTGCAAAGCCCTTTCTGAGGTCCTGAACGGCGCTATGTTAATGTAAGTCCTTTCTTTCCTGCAATGCAGTCCCTGCTCTAATCCACTATTGACTGAAATAATAATTTAATCGATGTTCCATTCCACAGGAATACTCTCCTCCTATGTGGAACAGTCACCCTCGATCCTATCGATTGCAGCAGGAGAGTCGACAACACTCAGATGCACGCTGAAGAATACTGGCTATCCGTATATGTACTGGTACAGACAACAACCAGACAGGGCACTGGAAGCTCTGTTCTATTCTGCTCCAGAAGGGACTGTTACCAATTACACATCCGAGTCATTTAAGGCAGTCAGATCCAGCGATACACTGTTTACTTTGGCACTGAGAAACGCTGCGCCATCTCACACCGCTGTCTATTTCTGCGCTTGTCGTATCGCACAGTGTTTGAGAAAGCGGACCCGCAGCGACATAAACCTGCAGCGGTTGAACGGGAGTTCAGTGCTCAACATCCACCGGCAGGTGGCAGCAGTAGATTGAGTCTCACGCTCATTTTCCACCAGCAGGGGGCAGCAGTAGATTGAATGTCAGTGCTCATCTTCCACCAGCAGGCGGCAGCAGTAGGTTGAATGTCAGTGCTCATCCTCCCCCGACAGGGGGCAGTAGTAGACAGACTCTCAGTGCTCATCTCCACCAGCAAGTGGCAGCAGAAGATTATATCTCAGTGCTCATCTTGCACCGGCAGGGGGCAGCAGTAGATTGAATCTCAGAGTTCATAACTATCTGTCCACCTGGCTGTCTGTCTCTCTATCTATCGATCTATCTCTCTACCTGGTTACCTATGTCTCTGTCTCTGTAACTATCCAACTATATCTTTAGGTGTTTACAGTTTGTATGAACTAATTAAACATACTGCAGTAATGTAATGACTGACCATCTTTACATAGATTTTCTATATATTGGTCAATAGATGATGTGATGTGTTATCAATTATCTATCAAAATCCTCTATGATCTTCAATATCTGTATCACATCTACCATTAACCTTCTCTGCTCCAAGGAGAGAAACCCCCAGCTTCTCCAGTCTCTCCACAGTAACTGAAGTCCCTCATCCCTGGTACCAGTCTTGTTAATCTCCCTCTAACCTTCACTACACAGAGGTGAACAAATCCCCAATGCACAGAAACTAACTCAGCTCAGAACCCTGAACCATCTGAGCGCTGTTTCACACTGTTCAAAGGCGAAACCCCTCTCCAGATACCTTCATCTCTGGGACACCTGCCTCCTGAAAGCGAGTTCAGAAGCTGCTGAAAACTCTTTACCCACTTTCACCTCAGACTCGAGTCACATTTAATGTGTTCTTCAAAGAAACTAGCAGTTCAGACCAGTGAACAATTTAACAATTTAGCTCCCATTCACCACGGAGGTTCGGCAGCAGAGCAGTTATGTTACTGGGCTAGTAAACCAGAGGCATGGACTATTGATCCCCAGACTTGAATTCAATTCCCACCGGGGCAGAAATGCAATTTAAATTCAATTAATTAAATAAATAATAATCTAGAATGGAAAGTATGAGTAATCCTGAACATGGAGTGTCGTAAAAACCCAACGTATTCATTGATTACCTTCAGGGAAGGAAATCCGCCATTCCTACCTGGTCTGGCCTATATGTGACTGCAGACCCACAGCAATGTGGTTGACTATTAACTGCCCTCTGATATGGCCTAGCAGGTATTCCCGAAGATGGTTCACCATCACATTCTCAGGGGCAATAAGGGATGGGCATACTCTCTGGGTATAGAGGGTTGTTTCCCTGAATTATACTCGATCAAAGCCCTTTCTGAAATGTGAACACCTCTATTCAATATCCCCCTACCCTCCTGTGTTGTCTCATTCTACGACATTGCTATGCAAAGTAATGGGGTGGAGCAGAGTGTCGCAGTAAGTGACTGCCAATCACAATGACAACCGGATGCTGGGTATTTAATTGGATATAAAATAGAAACCGCCTGCAAGTGTGTTGTTGAAAACTCCACACGTTCACACATCGAGTTCGTATCGAATGAAGAAATCATGTTGCATGAGGTTCTCTGTCTAATCGTGATGGCTGCACTCTTCCCACGTAAGTCAAAGTCAGAAACTGTGTAGAATGATGTATTGTAATGTCAGCGGTGATTCTGTCTAAAACACTCCTGTGTCAGAGTCTCACTCTAGAACACTTGAGCTTAAAGTCAAGGCTGACAACCCAGGTGTCAGGACCGAGGGAGTGCTGGACCATCGCAGAGGCAGTACAGAGGGAGTGCTGCACTGTCGCAGATGCACTATTGAGGAAGTGCTGCACTGTCGACGAAGCAGTACTGAGGGAGTGCTGCACTGTCGCAGAGGCAGTACTAAGGGGGTACCTACATTGGTTGCAAAGCCGTTTCTGATGTCCTGAGGTCCTGAACGGCTCTATATTAATGTAAGCCCTTTCTTTCTTGCAATGCAGCTCCTGCTCCAATCCATTATTGACTCAAATATTAATCTAATCGATGTTCCATTCCTCAGGAATACTCTCCTCCTATGTGGAACAGTCGCCCTCTATCCTATCGATTGCAGCAGGGGAGTCGACAACACTCAGATGCACGCTGACCAATACTGGCTATCCCCATATGTACTGGTACAGACAACAACCAGACAGGGCACTGGAAGCTCTGCTCTATTCGGTAACAGAAGGATCTGTTACCAATTACACGTCCGAGTCATTTAATGCAGTCAAAGACAGCAATACACTGTTTACTTTTGCACTGAGAGACGCCGCTCCATCTCTCACCGCTGTCTATTTCTGCACTTGTAGTATCGCACAGTGTTTGAGAAAGCGGATCAGCAGCTGCAAAAACCTGTAGTGGATGAACGGGAGTTCAGTGCTCAACTTCCAACGGCATGGGGCAGCAGTCGATTGAATCTCAGTGCTCATTTTCCACCAGCAGGGGGCAGTAGTGGATTGAATCTCAATGCTCATTTTCCACCAGCAGGGGGCAGCAGTAGATTGAATCTCAGTGGCTCATCTTCCACCAGCAGGGGGCAGCAGTAGATTGAATCTCAGTGCTCATCTTCCACCGGCAGGGGGCAGAAGTAGACTGACTCTCAGTGTCTCATTTTCCACTGGGAGAGGGCAGCAGTAGATTGAATCTCTGTTCATTTTCTGCCACCAGGTCATGGAATCATCTTGGATAACAGCACATAAGGAGCCCATTCAGCTCATCTCCCCCCTACTGGCTTATTTGAAAGAACTGTCCAGTTAATGCTCTTCCCCCCTGCTACTCTCCCATCGCCGTGCACATTGTTTCCATTCACGTGTACATTCCATTCCCTTTTGAACGTTCTTGTTCAAAGTGCTTCCAACACCCTTTCAGACTGTGCTAACCACATCATAACAACTCGCTGCTTAAATAAATCATCACTTCTCCCCCCTCCCCCCACTAATTCATCTGCCAGTTACATTTAATCAATGTCTCCTGGTTGCCTTCTACCTATAGAAGCAGTTTCTATTCATTTAATATTTATAAAAATTCTTTAATGGGATGTGAGCATCGCTGACCAGTCCAACATTTGCTATCCATCCCAAGTTGCCCTTGTCCTTCTTGGTGATAGAGGTAGCGGGTTTGGAAGGTGTTGTCGAAGGAGCCTTTGGGAGTTGATGCAGTGCATCTTGTATATAGTCCACACTGCTGCCACTGTGTGTCGGTGGTGGAGGGAGTGAATGTTTGTGGATAGGGTGCCAATCAAGCGGGCTGTTTTGTCCTGGGTGGTGTCGACCTTCTTGAGTGTTGTTGGAGCCACACTCGAGTGGAGAGTATTCCATCATACTCCTGACTTGTACCTTGTAGAGAGTCTGCATTAGTTTGAGGGGTTGCCTTGTAGATGGTGGACAGTCTTTAAGAAGTCAGGAGGTGAGGTACCCAAGACTCAACGTGCTTTCTGAGTGGGTACAACTCTCCTCTCTGAGTTGGAAGGTGCCACTACACAGACTGGAGCCAATAAAAAGGCTGACACTTTAGTGCCAAATAAAACTGCAGGTAAGTCAAAACAAATCCACCGACCGAAAATGTGTACTCAAATGCATATTTCACATTATTTTCTCTGATTAAGCAGAATTACTGCACACAATTTTGAATGCAACACAAACGCAACAAATTGATGCTAAACCCTTTATAAAAAGTCTGGTTTGGCCTCAACTGGTGTAGCGTGTCCACTTCTGTACATAACATTGTAGGGAGGATGGAGAGGGTGCAAAGGAGATTTATAAGGAGGTGACCCGGCGTGAGGGATTTCAGCGATGTGGAGATCTGGGAGAAGCGGTTCATTGGAACAGACAAGGTTAGAAAAAGTCCCAGAGCCCAATCCAGAAGGTCAGTGGTGCGATGATGGACCACACCACTGCTCATTCAATCCACAAACATTGGAATGTTTCCCATTCCATCCATGATCTTCCCACTTCATGTAAAGTGCATCTATGGAATAGTTAACTTGTCACCCCCACTCTTGGTCTAACCTTTAACATTTCCATTGTTACCGATTCCTGAAGGATATTTAAGAAAGATAGTGAACATTTACTCTTGTAACATCTCAGCTTTTCTGAAATGACCCTTCCAGCAATGCACACATCCCATCACTGAATACATTCAGATACAATTGGAAGTGAATAAGCTTGATAATGATGGTGGAGTGAGCATCTTTTCATGGTTATGAGGCTGCTGAGGGCGAGGCTGACACAGATGCTGGCGGTCGGGAGGAGGGTGATAATGTGTCCTCAGATGATAATGATGAGTGTGAGGATGGTGTCAGGATGAATGTGGTTATGATCAGGGGAGTACTGAAGGTATTGATGATCCCAACACACCCGCCCAGTTAATCACCTCTCCACCACAGAAGATAGTTTACATCACATTTACTCCCTTCCTTTCTGCAACTTTCAAAGACATGAAACAGAACTGCAGGCCCAGAAACCGATGAGCTGAGGGTCAAACATTGGTCCCTCCCCAGAAATGACGAGTCCTCGGGGAGCCCAGGAGCAAAGAAAGAAAGCTTGGCTCCGCCTATGAAAATGTTGAAGATGATGGAGACGGAAGCTGTAAATTCCAGTCAGTTCCCAGAACTTTGAGATACTCTACAATAAAAGTGCTCAGTCATTTCATATAAAACCACACGGATCCTTCACCCTCCAGAGATGGCTGTGTCTCAGCTCTGGGTTGTGTTGTTGGTGTTAACGGGTAAGGAGGTGTCTGAACTGTGAGGTTACAATGATGTACATGTGTCTCTGATTCTCAGTCTCTGTCTGTCTTTGTCTCTCTCCTTCTCCCTCTATATTTCTTTCTCTGTCTCTCATCCTCTCTCTCGCTCTCTGCCTCTCTGCCTCAAACTGGTACCCACCGCTCTATCTCTCTTTCTCTTCCCACTTCTATCTCTTCTTGTTGGTAAGCATATATACATTGTCCCTGGTTTTATCTCTCTCTTTCTCTCTCTCCCTCTCTGTGTTACAGATGTGGAGGCCGTGTTGATCCAACAGACTCCTGCTTCCATATCCCATTCCCCGGGCTCTCCAGTCAGGATCCAGTGCGTTTACACAAAGGCAGATGCTAGTTCTGTTTTCTACTGGTACCGATGGCATCCGGACCGTGAGCCCGAGAACCTTTTCTATTCCTACCCCGCCGGAACGGTCACCCCCTCCAGAGAGGTGGGCGGTTTGACCGCCAGGAGACCCGACAACACCCATTTTTCCTGGAGTCCTCCAGCCTGTTGGTGAATCAATCAGCCGTGTATTACTGTGCCTGGAGTCAGCACAGTGACTCAGAAAGGCGCCGGAGTTCAGCAAAAACTCTAAAGGGGGAGGAAAGCACTTGTGGGAGATCAACCTGTCTGTCTATCTCAGTGTCTTTCTGTCTCTCTCACTATCTGCGGGTTTCTGTGTCGCTTTGTGCGTCTCTGCATCCATCCATCTATCTATCTATCTCTTCATCTGTGTCTGTCTGTCTGTCCATCGATCTATCTGTCTATCAAACTGTCTCTCTATCTATCTCTCTCTCTCTCTATCTATCTATCTATCTATCTATCTATCTATCTATCTATCTATCTATCTATCTATCTATCTATCTATCTATATATCTATCTATCTATCTATCTATCTATCTATCTATCTCGCTGTCCATTTTTGGTTACATTGCACTATTTGTCTATCTATGTACCTCGATCATATACATATTTGTCACCGAGTTATCTATCTATCTGTCTCTCACCTCTCTAAATATCCATCCACCATATATCTGACGTTTATCATCTATCGAACACCATTCTTTACACCATACCAGTTTAATTATTGATATATCATGATTTGTATTTTACTGATAGTTTCATCTTCTTGCTCCACTTCGATTCAGGGTACATCAATACATTATGAATTATTAAAAATGCTGCAGCAATGTGCTCAGATCCTTCTCGTTAAGGCAGCCTCTACCTGTAAAGAACAGATTCCGAGGTGGGGTAAATGGGTTCATGGTCCTGTTGAATGAGCTGTCGGTGGTTTAGGACAAGAGATACACATAGCACCCTGTTGTACATG
Source organism: Heterodontus francisci (assembly GCF_036365525.1). NCBI lineage: Eukaryota > Metazoa > Chordata > Chondrichthyes > Heterodontiformes > Heterodontidae > Heterodontus > Heterodontus francisci. The sequence continues at coordinate 1,133,280 of NW_027140825.1, read as the reverse complement.
TCCCCAATGATTCATACAATGCAAAAGTGAGACACCTCCCCAGATAGGTCTCTCACTGGAACACCTGCCTCCTGACGGCGTTTGAGCATCTGTTTAAAACAGTTAACCCACTTCTTCATGACACTGTCGCTTTTCAAAGTATCTAAGATTTCACCCCAATGTAAAACATAACCCTTGAATTGTCGTTTAGCACAGGGGAAATTAATTTTGATCTGCCTAATACAAACAAGCAACTTGATGCGTCTTATTTGTTTATAGAGTCATGCAGCAGAGGCAAAGGCCATTCAGCCCATTGAGCCTGGCCCGGCTGTTCGAAAGAGCTACCCAATGCAACACATATCATCCTCCTTCCATCCCTCTGCATCTTACCCTATCAGCACCTCCTTCTGTACCTTTATCCCACATGTCCTCATATAGTCTCCCACTTAAATGCATCTCCACTAGTGGCCTAAACCCACTCTGTGGATGCGGGTTCCACATTCTCCCCACTCCCTGGGTAAAGTCATTGATTCTGAATTGCCTATTGGATTTATTAGTAACTGCCTTATATTGGTGACCCTCTGACCACCTCCAGGCGCATATCCATTGTCTCTCGAGATAAGGAGGCCCAAAAGAGTTTTGCATCTCCCCTATTCAATTTCTCCCACTCCCTGCTCCTCCCCAATCGCCCTGCATTTCGTTTCAACTTCAAGGTTTTGTCCAACTGCCTTTTTGAAACTTCCTCTTGAATCTGCTTCCCTCTCACTTTCAGGCAGAGTGTTACATATTATAACTCACTGGTTTAAACAGATTCTCCTGATCTATCCCTCTGAAACTGTTAGTCATGATCCTATATCTGAGTTCTCTGTTCTCTGAAGCTCCAGCAGGGGAAATAATTTCTCCCTTTGTACTCTATCAAACAGCTGTGCAGCTAGTGTAAAAATCCCATTAGCTGGCTCTGATCTATCCCTCTGATAATGTTAGTGTTTTTATCCTACTGAAGATGTTGTTAAATTTGTTTGTGTTTTTCTCCTGTTGCGGTACTTGTTGAATTTGTTGGTGGCTTTCTCCTGTTGACGTTGTTGTTGAATTTGTTGGTGTTTCTCTCTTGTTGAGGTTGTTGCTGAATTTGTTGGTGTTTCTCTCCTGTTGAGGTTGTTGTCGAATTTGTTGGTGATTTTCTCCTGTTGAGGTTGTTGTCGTTCTGTTGGTGTTTCTCTCCTGTTGAGGTTGTTGCTGAATTTGCTGGTGTTTTATCCTACTGAAATTGTTGTTGAATTTGTTGATAATTTTCTGTGTTGAGGTTGTTGTTGAATTTGTTGGTGTTTCTCTCCTGTTGAGGTTGTTGTCGAATTTGTTGGTGATTTTCTCCTGTTGAGGTTGTTGTCGATCTGTTGGTGTTTCTCTCCTGTTGAGGTTGTTGTCGAATTTGTTGGTGTTTTTCTCCTATTGAGGTTGCTGCTGAATTTGCTGGTGTTTTATCCTACTGAAATTGTTGTTGCATTTGTTGGTGTTTCTCTCCTGTTGAGGTTGTTGTTGAATTTGTTGTTGATTTTATCCTGCTGAAGTTGATGGTAAATTTGTTGTTGCTTCTCTCCTGTTGAGGTTGTTGTTGAAATTGTTGGTGTTTCACTCCTGTCAAGGTAGTTGTTGAATTTTTTGGAGCTTTTATCCTGTTGAGGTTGTTGTTGAATTTGTTGATGATTTTATCCTATAGAAGTTGCAGCATTTGTTGGTGTATCTCTTCTGTCGAGGTTGTTGTTGAACAAGTTGGTGTTTTACTGCTGTTGAGGTTGTTGGTGTTTTCATTCTGCTGACGTTGTCGTTGAATTGGTTGGTGATTTTTTCCTGTTGAGGTTGTTGTTGAGCATAAAAACAGATGGTAGGAGTTTTTACATAAAAAGCAAGGGAGTAGCTAAAGTTGACGTTGTTTCTTTAGAGGTAAAGACAGGAAAAATCATCATGGGGAATGAGGAAATGGCAGGGGTATTGAACGAATATTTTGTGCCTGTCTTCACAGTAGAAGACACAAGTTCCATACCAGAAATAGGCAGTTATCTGGGGCCTAAAAAGAGTGAGGAAATTAAGGATATTCTTATAAAATGAGAAAACGTCTTGGAGAAACTTGAGGGATTAAAATCTGACATGTCCCCTGGACCATATGGATTACATACGAGAGTTCTAAAAGAGATAGCTGCAGAGAGAGTGGATGCGCTGGCTATAATTTTCCAGAATTCCTTAGATTCAGGAATAGTCCCATCAGATTGAAAGCTGACAAATGTTACATGGCTTTTCAAAAAAGGAGCTAGTGAGAAATCTCAGGATAAGGTGTCAATCATTCCGGACTGAGATGAGGAGAAATGACTTCACTCAAAGTGTTGTGAATCTTTGGAATTCTCTATCCCAGAGTGTTGTGGATGCTCCTTCATTGAATACATTTAAGTCTGGGATTTTTGATCTCTCAGGTAATCAAGGGATATGGGGAGCAGGCAGGAAAGTGAAATTGAAACCCAAGATCAGCAATGATTGTATTGTATGATGGTCAGGCTCGATGGGATATGTGGGCTACACCTGATCCTATTTCTTGTGTTCTGTGGGTCTCAAGTCACATGTAGGCCAGACCAGGTAAGGACGGCGGATTCCCTTCCCTAAAAGTCATGAGTGAGCCAGCTGGGTGTCAGGGCACCTTAACTGAGACTCGCTTTCAATTGCAGATTTTGTGATGAAATAATTATATTTATTCATTAATTGAATTTAAATTCCACCAGCTGACCTGGTGGGATTCTAACGCATGTCCCCTGGAGATTCACTATAGCCTCTGGATTACCAGCTCAGTGACATGACATCTACACTGCCATCTGCCCCAGGCTAGTCTGGAACATGGTCCCATCGGGACGAATAGCCTGAATTTGTGCTGCATTTTAAATCTAATTCGATGTCACTAGCGACATCAGCCAAAGCAATGGATAAAAAGTGGGAAGACGGAGAAATTTCAAAGCATGTCTTCAGAATGCCTATTTTATCGATTGCACTTTGCAAATCTCAGGTGCCTGTAGTTACACATTACAGCCACGAGGTGGAGATGGGTCTCCACCGCAGCCTGTGTCCCACTTGCTTCTGTGAAGACTGAGTGAGCAATGCAGCAGTGACTTGACCAATCTTCCCAATAGTCAATTCCACTAACTCTGAAACAGATTAAAATCATAACCATTCCACACAAAATAGACAATTGGATTTCCCCAAGTCTGCTCGTTCATAGTGAATGGTTTGAGCAACACTTGTGATGTACTAAAACAGATGATCAGAAGGAAGTAAAGAGAAGCAAAGTCAGAAAACAGAGAAAGAAAAATGGAGAAGGAGGAATTTTATATAAAAACACATATTCAGGGATGCACACATCACTGACAAGGTCGGTATTCATTGCCTATGCCGAATTGCCCTTAACTGAATGACTTGCTAGCCCATTTCAGAGGCAGTTAACAGTGAACTACATTGCTATCAGGTGATACATTTTCGCAGAAGGGAGACAGAGAGGAAATACAGACTTAATGACACAGGCCTAAAGAGTGTTCAAGGACAGAGGGACCTGGGTGTTAATGTGCATAGATCTTTGAAGGTGGCAGGACATATTGAGATAGAAGTTCACGAAGCTTATGGGATCTTGGGATTCATGAATAGAGGTATAAAGTACAAAAGCAGGGCAGTTATGCTCAACATATATGAGGTTTTGGTTAGGCCCCAACTTGAGCATTGAGCCCGGTTCTGCTCACCACACTTTGGGAAGGATGTAAGTTCCTGAGAGGGTGCAGAGGCGATCTACCGGGATGGTTCCAGGGTTGAGAGATTTTAGCTGCATGGTTAATTTGGTGAAGCTGTGGTTGTTCTCCTTGGAGCATAGGAAATTGAGGGGAGATTTGACAGAAGTGTACAAAATGAAGGGAGGTTGCGGAAAATAGACAAAGAAAATCTGTTCCCATGAGCTGTTGGAGACAAGGACTGGGGGACACAGATGTAAGGTTTTGGGGAAGAGATGCAGGGGCGATGTGAGGCATATTTTGTTGACACAGCGCGGTGTAATGATGTGGAACTCACTGCCTACCTGGATGCTGGAAGCAGAGAGAATGAATGATTTCAAAATGTAATTGGATGTGAACTTGGAGAGAAATAAACTTGCTTGGGGAATGGGACTAACTGGATTGCTGGACAGAGAGCTCACACGGACTCGAAGGGCCGAACTTGCTGTTCTGACTCTGCCCTACTCGCATTTCTGTTCACATATGCTATTGCTAATAGAATATTTTAGAATTCGCTAACAGATCTGCAATCGACTCCCAGAATAACTGTGGTTTATTTTAAATCGATGGCTCTGATCACACGTTTGTAGGCGTTATTTTATTCAGCAACTCCTGCTCTGGGCTCCCCTATACCAACTAATACCTGATCAGACCGTGGACCCTACTCAACCCATTGAATGAAATAGAAGTAATTCCACTCATGCCCCACAATTGTTTTGTGGAACGAGGATCTGAGCGAGTTAACAACACTTCAATCTCAGATGACCGTGGACTGGAAGCTCAACAGTTGAAGCAATCCCCTGCCATGATAACTCACTTCCTCTCCCTTACTTTTAGGCTTGCAATATCCGTGGCGCCATTTCCAGTCGTCTATGTTGCACTTTTCCCCCCATGTCTTCAACAAGAGGCGCCACATTCTTCCCACCTCTCCTGCTGCCAGACCACATCTTGGTTACCTCACCAAGATGGAATTCAAACTCCTGCTCTGGGCCTTTTCATTGCTGATGCCGCGTAAGTAACTTCAGAATGCTATTATAGTTTCATTTAACCTGAGATTCTTTAAGAAATACACTTAATGATCCGTATGTAATATCGTTCATTGATGTTGTCATTTTCCCCTTCATATAGAAACAGACATTGAGTTATTTTGCACTGATATTTGCTTCTATAACTGATGCATGATCTGCCAGACAGGACCTCACTCTTATTCTTAGAAAACTGGAATAAATTACATTTAAAACTAAATTGAGATGAGAAAAGTTGGGGAATGAACTCATTGCATAGCTTTTTCAAAGAGCTAGCACAGGCCTGCTGGGATGAACGGCCTCCTTCACATGTTGGATGATTGTCTGAGCTCATATTCGATCAGAAAATGCACTGGGATGCACTGCAGACTTTTCCTGATGTGGCTGCGTTAACTGAATCTTGGACCCTTTCCTTTCTCCCCCCTTCCCACTGCCCTCGGTTGTTGTCGATGTGCCTCAGTGTCCCAGACACCCAGTGAACTGACTGTGGGACATGGGGAGAGCGCAACACTGACCTGTCAGCAGAAGGACACGGAGCACATCACCATGCTCTGGTACCGCCAGCACCACGGGCAAGGCCCCGAGCTTCTGGTGACGGACGTGTCTGGGAGCAAGCCGGCTTTCCAGGAAGGGTTCGAGATTGGATTCGAGGTGGTGAGAGCTGACATTCAAAGGAGCACTCTGAAAATTCAGACTGCAGGCCCCGGAGATAGGGCGATGTATTACTGCGCCGCCACTGAAGGAGCACAATGCTTCAAACCCCTTCCACACTATGACAATAACCACTCAGGTTCATTGCTACAGCTATCCTCTTCTGTTCATCTCCTCGCCGTCTCGGGGTCTGACTTTGTCTGGTTGCCTTTGCGAGTCTACATCTGTATCTTTCAGCTGCCAACCAGCTCTTATAGAGATAAATAGATGGCTCGGTAGCCTGAAAGACAGAGTTATAAACAGACCAATGGATAGATACATCTTAGTATCTTAGAATATCATCCTGTAACATTTGAATCCATCACAAATATTACACAATATTGATCATCTGGTTAACAATTGAAATCAAAATATTGCCAGTTGTCATCGACATTCATAATCGCTGAATTGTTACAGCGCAGGAGGAGGACATTCGGCCCATCGTGTCTGCACTGGCTCTCCGAAAGAGCAATGGGTTTCACTGGAAAAGTAACAAACACAGCTTGTTCCAGTTGCACCATGCTGCCACTGGTCGGCGCAGTGGCTCCACTATATTTCGCGCCACCACAGGCTTTGGCGCCGCTGATCAATGAGTGAATTCCTCTGCTTCTGCAATCTTTTCACTTTAAAGGCTAAATGCAATTTGGTTGCCACTTTACAGTGATGTTATATGAGCCGCCGCCGCTGCCATCGAACTATCCACCTTCTCTTCCTCCACTACTGATTTTAATTTGCAAAAGGATGTTAATAATCCCCTGTTGTGCGCCATAAGCTCTGGAGTCACTCAAAGCAGCTATCGTTGCACCGCCCCTTGTTTTTTTCACCTACCCTCTCCAACACCTCGCTACCTTCAAAATTTCCCTCGATTCAGCATGAAAGCAAGCTCACAAAGGGAAGAGAGTGAAGATATTGGCAGCAGAGTAGAAAGTGGGGTGGAAGGAGGGAAATGCAGAGAAGAAACAAGTGGAAAGGGGCGGAAGGAAGCAAACAAAAGAATGGGATACAACTTAAAGGTAGGGGCGGGGATCATTGCCTTGAGATAACTTCCTCTGATGACGATCCGCTCTGCCTACACCTCATCTCTCTCCCTCACTTAAAACCCAGAGTAACCAGCAGAAAGTCTCTCAGATCCACCGCAAACATGCCTTTCAGTTTCATCGTCTTTGCTATTTCCCTTCTGGCGCGGAGTAGGTTAAAATTCTGTCCCAATCACTCTTCTACATTTGTTTAACTGAAAGGGATGATTAATGATCTCAATAAAACTGAGCGGCGGTGACTTGTGAAATCAGTAATCGATTATTTCATATCAGACAGTGAACTCATTAATCTGTCCCCTAGTTTGGGAAGACAAGTGTTATTAATATGATGTTAACTCTTTAATGTTTGCACACACTTGCAAACTTGTGGATTGCACAATTCTATTTTACAGTTGTAAAGATCCAGGTGCTTGTCGGAAATTAGGACACAGACCGAATTTCCGTCGTTAATTCGGTGCAACACCGACGTCCATCGTCTCAATTGTAACTCCATCGATACTAGTTCATTCCCGCTAATTTCTTTTTCTAGGTGTTTGCCGGGGTGATGTGATACATCAATGGCCTCAGTCACTGGCTGTTAAACAACCAGGACCCGTGGAAATGAACTGTCTGCAGAAAGGAAAGATTCACAACTACATGTACTGGTATCGTCAGTCCCCCAGCAGAGGATTCCTCTCAATGGGCTCTGTTTACCTCGGCAGTGAACCTCAGTATGAAGAGGGTTTTAAGAGCGGGTTTGTTATTACCAGGACTCTGAACAATAAGAAATCCACTCTGACGATCGAGAGTGTGAACGCCACGGACGAGGCGGTGTATTTCTGTGCAGCTGGTGATGGGACACAGCGGTTCAGAGTCATTGGCCGCCTTGACAAAAACCCTCACACGTCTCCCTTCAAACGGGTGCATTTAACCCAGCATTCCGTGAAGAGCAGCCCTGGCTGATCGGATGCGGATCTGCATCTGTTCAGTGCCCGTTCGAGTGGCAGAACGCCCATGTTCTAACTCCCCACAACCTCCAGACAGGCAACACACACTGTCTGTGCCCACACCTGAATAATGGTTCATAGAACGGCTCTTCAACATGTCCCGCTGTTAGACCACACCTGGAGCACTGTGCACAATTCTCAGTTCTATATGCCTGTGTAGACGACATCTGAAGTGCTGGGGACAGTTCTTACATCCAAATACCTTACCTAGTGCGCATTTGGAGCCCTGTGTCCAGTTCTGGTTTCCATCGACCTTGATTGGACCAAATCTGCAGTGCTGTGTAGAGTGCTAGTCTCCATATTACACAGAGAGGTACGAGCAGAAGTACAAAAACGATTTACAAGAATGATACCGGAGCACAAAAGGTTATAACTATGAGGAAAGATTGAAAAGTCTGGGATTCTTTTCCCCAGTCAAGAGAAGGCTGAGGGGTGACCTGATAGAGGTGCTCAAGATTATGAAGGAATATGACAGGGCAGAGAAGATGTCTGTATTTGTGAGGAAGGTAATGAATACATCATACTCACTAATAACTCCAAGAAATGAATTTACACAGAGTGGTGAGAATGTGGAATTCACTAGCACACAGAAAAATGATGTGTATAACCAGATATATGTAAATGGATGCTGGATAAAAACAATCGGGAGCAGGAAATAGCACGTCATACTGATAGGGCTGGTTGAAGACATTGTTCATGTTCTTTCATCGGATGTGGGAATAAAATGTGAGAATAAGCTAACCAGCAATATAAAAACAGATGGTCGGAGCTTTTACATAAAAAGCAAGAGAGTCGCTGAAGCTGACGTTGGTTCCTTAGAGGTAAAGACAGGAAAAATCATCATGAGGAATGGGGAAATAGCAGGGGCATTGAACTAATATTTTGTGCCTGTCTTCACAGTTGAAGACACAAGTTCCATCCCAGAAATAGGCAGTTATCTGGGGCCTAAAAAGAGTGAGGAAATTAAGGATATTCATATCAATTGAGAAAAACTTTTGGAGAAACTTGAGGGATTAAAATCTGACAAGTCCCCTGGAACAGATGGATTATATACCAGAGTTCTAAAAGAGATAGCTGCAGAGAGAGTGGGGGCGCTGGTTATGATTTTCCAGAATTCCTTAGATTCAGGAATGGTCCATCGGAATGAAAGCTGACAAATGTTACACGGCTTTTCAAGAAATAAGGCAGCGAGAAATCTCAGGAAAAGGGATCAATCATTCCGGACTGAGATGAGGAGAAATGACTTCACTCAAAGGGTTGTGAATCTTTGGAATTCTCTATCCCAGAGTGTTGTGGATGGTCCTTCATTGAATACATTTAAGGATGGGAGTTTTGATCCCTCAGGAAATCAAGGGATATGGGGAGCAGGCAGGAAAGTGGAATTGAAGCCCAAGATCAGCCATGATTGTATTGAATGACGGAGCAGGCTCAATGGGATATATGGTCTACAACTGCTCCTATTTCTTGTGTTCTGTGGGTCTGAAGTCACATGTAGGCCAGAGCAGGTAAGGACGGCGGATTTCCTTCACTAAAAGACATGAGTGAGCCAGCTGGGTGACAGGGCCCCTTAACTGAGACTAGCTTTCAATTGCAGATTTTCTGATGAAATAATTAAATTTATTCATTAATTGAATTTATATTCCACCATCTGACCTGGTGGGATTCGAACGCATGTCCCCTGGAGATTAGCCCCATCCTCTGGATTACCAGCTCAGTGACATGACAAGTACACCACCATCTGCCCCAGGCTAGTCTGGAACATGGTCCCATCGGGCCGAATAGCCTGAATCTGTGCTGCATATTAAATCTAATTCGATGTCACTAGCGTCACCAGCCGAAGCAATGGATAAAAAATGGGAAGACGGAGCAATTTCAAAGCATGTCTTCATGATGCCTATTTTATCAACTGCACTGTGCAAACCACAGGTGCCTGTAGTTACACATGACAGCCACGAGGGGGGGATGGAGCTCCACCGCAGCCTGAGTCCCACTTGCTTCTGAAAAGACTGAGTGAGCAATGCAGCAGTGACTTGACCAATCTACCGAATAGTCAATTCCACTAACACTGAAACAGAATCAAATCATAACCATTCCACACAAAATAGACAATTTGATTTCCCCAAGTCTGCTCGTTCATAGTGACTGGTTTGACCAACACTTGTGATATACCAAAACAGATGATCTGAAGGAAGTAAAGAGGGGAAGCAAAGTGAGAAAACAGTGAAAGAAAAATGAAGAAGGAGGCATTTTATATAAAAACACATTCAGGGATGTGCACATCACTGACAAGGTCAGCATTCATTGCCTATGCCGAACTGCCCTTAACTGAATGACTTGCTCGCCCATTTCAGAGGCAGTTAACAGTGAACTACATTGCTATCAGGTGATGCATTTTGGCAGAAGGGAGACAGAGAGGAAATACAGACTTAATGACACAGGCCTAAAGAGTGTTCAAGGACAGAGGGACCTGGGGCTTAATGTGCATCGATCTTTGAAGGTGGCAGGACATATTGAGAGAGAGGTTCACGAAGCTTATGGGATCTTGGGATTCATGAATGGAGGTATGAAGTACAAAAGCAGCGTGGTTATGCTCAACATATATGAGGTTTTGGTTAGGCCCCAACTTGAGTATTGAGCCCGATTCGGGTCACCACACTTTAGGAAGGATGTAGGGTCCTTGAGAGGGTGCAGAGGAGATTTACTGGGATGGTTCCAGGCATGAGAGATTTTAGCTACATGGTTAGTTTGGTGAAGCTGGGGTTGTTCTCCTTGGAGCAAAGGAAATTGAGGGGAGATTTGACAGAAGTGTACAAAATGAAGAGAGGTTTCGGAAAATAGACAAAGAAAATCTGTTCCCATGAGTTGATGGATAGAAGGACTAGGGGACACAGATGGAAGGTTTTGGGGAAGAGATACAGGGGTGATGTGAGGAATATCTTGATTACGCAGCGCGGTGTAATGATGTGGAACTCACTGCCTACCTGGATGCTGGAAGCAGAGAGAATGAATGATTTCAAAATGTAATTGGATGGGAACTTGGAGAGAAATAAACTTGCTTGGGGCATGGGACTAATTGGATTGCTGTACAGAGAGCTCACACGGACTCGAAGGGCCGAACGTGCTCCTCCTCTGCTGTTCTGACTCTGCCCTCCTCGCATTCCTGTTCACATATGCTATTGCGAATAGAATATTTTAGAATTCGCTGACAGATCTGCAATCGACTCCCAGCATAACTGTGGTTTATTTTAAATCGATGGCTCTGATCACACGTTTGAATTTGTTATTTTATTCAGCAACTCCTGCTCTGGGCTCCCCTGCACCAACTAATACCTGATCACACCGTGGACCCTACTCAGCCCATTGAATGAGATAGAAGTAATTCCACTCATGCCCCACAATTGTTTTATGGAACGAGGATCTGAGCGAGTTAACAACACTTCAATCTCAGATGACCGTGGACTGGAAGCTCAACAGTTGAAGCAATCCCCTGCCATGATAACTCACTTCCTCTCCCTTACTTTCAGGCTTGCAATATCCGTGACGCCATTTCCAGTCGATATGTTGCACTTTTCCCCCCATGTCTTCAACAAGAGGCGCCACATTCTTCCCACCTCTCCTGCTGCCAGACCACATCTTGGTTACCTCACCAAGATGGAATTCAAACTCCTGCTCTGGGCCTTTTCATTGCTGATGCCGCGTAAGTAACTTCAGAATGCTATTCTTGTTTCATTTAACCTGAGTTTCTTTAAGAAATACACTTCATGATCCGTATGTAATATCGTTCATTGATGTTGTCATTGTCCCCTTCATATAAAAACAGACATTGAGTTACTTTGCACTGATATTTGCTTCTATCACCGGTGCATGATCTGCCAGACAGGACCTCACTCGTATTCTTAGAAAACTGGAATAAATTACATTTAAAACTAAATTGAGATGAGAAAAGTTGGGGAATGAACTCATTGCATAGCTTTTTCAAAGAGCTAGCACAGGCCTGCTGGGATGAACGGCCTCCTTCACATGTTGGATGATTGTCTGAGCTCATATTCGATCAGAAAATGCACTGGGATGCACTGCAGACTTTTCCTGATGTGGCTGCGTTAACTGAATCTTGGACCCTTTCCTTTCTCCCCCCTTCCCACTGCCCTAGATTGTTGTCGATGTGCCTCAGTGTCCCAGACACCCAGTGAACTGACTGTGGGACATGGGGAGAGCACAACACTGACCTGTCAGCAGAAGGACACGGAGCACATCACCATGCTCTGGTACCGCCAGCACCACGGGCAAGGCACCGAGCTTCTGGTGACGGACGTGTCTGGGAGCAAGCCGGCTTTCCAGGAAGGGTTCGAGATTGGATTCGAGGTGGTGAGAGCTGACATTCAAAGGAGCACTCTGAAAATTCAGACTGCAGGCCCCGGAGATAGGGCGATGTATTACTGCGCCGCCACTGAAGGAGCACAATGCTTCAAACCCCTTCCACACTATGACAATAACCACTCAGGTTCATTGCTACAGCTATCCTCTTCTGTTCATCTCCTCGCCGTCTCGGGGTCTGACTTTGTCTGGTTGCCTTTGCGAGTCTACATCTGTATCTTTCAGCTGCCAACCAGCTCTTATAGAGATAAATAGATGGCTCGGTAGCCTGAAAGACAGAGTTATAAACAGACCAATGGATAGATACATCTTAGTATCTTAGAATATCATCCTGTAACATTTGAATCCATCACAAATATTACACAATATTGATCATCTGGTTAACAATTGAAATCGAAATATTGCCAGTTGTCATCGACATTCATAATCGCTGAATTGTTACAGCACAGAAGTAGGCCATTCGGCCCATCGTGTCTGCACTGGCTCTCCGAAAGAGCAATGGGTTTCACTGGGAAAGTAACAAACACAGCTTGTTGCAGTTGCACCATGCTGCCACTGGTCGGCGCAGCGGCTCCACTATATTTCGCGCCACCACAGGCTTTGGCGCCGCTGATCAATGATTGTATTCCTCTGCTTCTGCAATCTTTTCACTTTAAAGGCTAAATGCAGTTAGATTGCCACTTTACAGTGATGTTATATGAGCCGCCGCCGCTGCCATCGAACTATCCACCTTCTCTTCCTCCACTACTGATTTTAATTTGCAAAAGGATGTTAATAATCCCCTGTTGTGCGCCATAAGCTCTGGAGTCACTCAAAGCAGCTATCGTTGCACCGCCCCTTGTTTTTTTCACCTACCCTCTCCAACACCTCGCGACCTTCAAAATTTCCCTCGATTCAGCATGAAAGCAAGCTCACAAAGGGAAGAGAGTGAAGATATTGGCAGCAGAGTAGAAAGTGGGGTGGAAGGAGGGAAATGGAGAGAAGAAACAAGTGGAAAGGGGCGGAAGGAAGCAAACAAAAGAATGGGAGACAACTTAAAGGTAGGGGCGGGGATCATTGCCTTGAGATAACTTCCTCTGATGACGATCCGCTCTGCCTACACCTCATCTCTCTCCCTCCCTTAAAACCCAGAGTAACCAGCAGAAAGTCTCTCAGATCCACGGCAAACATGCCTTTCAGTTTCATCCTCTTTGCTATTTCCCTTCTGGCGCTGAGTAGGTTAAAATTCTGTCCCAATCACTCTTCTACATTTGATCAACTGAAAGGGATGATTAATAATCTCAATAAAACTGAGCGGCGGTGACTTGTGAAATCAGTAATCGATTATTTCATATCAGACAGTGAACCCATTAATCTGTCCCCTAGTTTGGAAAGACAAGTGTTATTAATATGATGTTAACTCTTTATTGTTTGCACCCACTTGCAAGCTTGTGGATTCCACAATTCTATTTTACAGTTGTAAAGATCCAGGTTCTTGTAGGAAATTAGGACACAGACCGAATTTCCGTCGTTAATTCGGTGCAACACCGACACCCATCGTCGCAATTGTAACTCGATCGATACTAGTTCATTCCCTCTAATTTCTCTTTCTAGGTGTTTGCCGGGGTGATGTGATACATCAATGGCCTCAGTCACTGGCTGTTAAACAGCAAGGACCCGTGGAAATGAACTGTCTGCAGAAAGGAGCAGTTCGCGATAACATGTACTGGTATCGTCAGTCCCCCAGCAGAGGATTCCTGTTAATCGGGTTTACATTAGCAGCAGGTGAACCTCAATATGAAGATGGTTTTAGGAACGGATTTGCAATCACGAGGACTCTGGAAAATAAGTAATCCACTCTGACGATCGAGAGTGTGAACGCCACGGACGAGGCGGTGTATTTCTGTGCAGCTGCTGATGGGACACAGCGGATCAGAGTCATTGGCCGCCTTGACAAAAACCCTCACATGTCTCCCTTCAAACAGATGCATTTAACCCAGCATTCGGTGAAGAGCAGCCCTGGGTGATCGGATGCGGATCTGCATCTGTTCAGTGACCGTTCGAATCGCAGAACTGCCATGTTCTAACTCCCCACAACCAGATATATGTAAATGGATGCTGGATAAAAACATTCGGCAGCAGGAAATAGCACGTCATACTGATAGGGCAGGATGAAGACATTGTTTATGTTCTTTCATCGGATGTTGGAATAAAATATGAGAATAAACTAACCAGCAATATAAAAACAGATGGTAGGAGCTTTTACATAAAAAGCAAGAGAGTAGCTAAAGTTGACGTTGGTCCCTTAGAGGTAAAGACAGGAATAATTATCATGGGGAATGGGGAAATGGCAGGGGCATTGAACCAATATTTTGTGCCTGTCTTCACAGTAGAAGACACAAGTTCCATACCAGAAATAGACAGTAATGTGGGGGCTAAGAAGAGTGAGGAAATTAAGGATATTCATATCAATTGAGAAAAAGTCTTGGAGAAACTTCAGGTCTTAAAATCTGACAAGTCCCCTGGAACAGATGGATTTCATACTTGAGTTCTAAAAGAGAATGCTGCAGAGAGAGTGGATGCACTGGCTATGATTTTCCAGAATTCCTTAGATTCAGAATTTAAATTCTGCCATCTGACCTGGTGGGATTTGAACGCATGTCCCCTGGAGAATCCGCCTCCCCCCACCCCCTCCACCACCCCCCCCCCCCCCCCGGCCTCTGGATTTCTAGCTCAGTGACATTACAACTACACTGCCATCTGCCCCAGACTAGTCTGAAACATGGGCTCATCGGGCCGAATAGCCTGAATCTGTGCTGTAAATTCTATCTAATACGATGTCACCAGCGTCACCAGCTGAAGCAATGGATAAAAATGAGGAAGATGGAGCAATTGCAAAGCATGTCTTCAAAATGCCTATTTTATCAATTGCAATGTGCAAATCGCAGGTGCCTGTAGTTACACGTTACAGCCAGGAGGTGGGGATGGAGCTCCACCGCAGCCTGAGTCCCACTTGCTTCTGAAAAGACTGAGCAAGCAATGCAGCAGTGAATTGACCCATCCACCGAATAGTGCCGGCCATCAAGCACCTAAATATTCTCGTCCCATTTTCCAGCATTTGGCCCGTAGTCTTGTATGCTATGGCGTTTCAAGTGCTCATCTAAATATTTCTTAAATGTTGTGATGCTTCCTGCCTCTACCACCTCTTTTAGCAGAGCGTTCCAGATTCCAACCACCCTCTGGTTGACACATTTTTTCCTCACATCCACTCTAAACCTCCTGCCTCTTACCTTAAATCTATGCCCTGGTTATTGCCCCTCCTATAAAGGGAAAAAATCTTCCTATCTGACCTATCAGTGCACCTCATAATCTTGTATACCTCAATCAGGTCCCCCCTCAGCCTCCTCTGCTGGGTATAAAACAACCCGAGCCTTTTGAGTCTCTCATCATAGCTGAAATGTTCCATCCCAGGCAACATCCTGGTGAATCTCCTCAAGACCCCCTCCAGTGCAATCACATCTTTCCTTTCGTGTGGTGCCCAGAACTGTACATCCATATCGTCCTGAAATCTAAGGCTTCCCTCTTCACTATTTGCAACGTCAACAATTTTCATGTTGTCAGCGAACTTATATTTAATACCTGCTATATTCACATCAAAATCATTAATTTGCACCAGAAACAGCAAGGGCCCAGCACAGATCCCTGTGGTACACCATTGGTCACAGATTATTAGATTAGATTTGATTAGAGTTACAGCACCGAAACAGGCCCTTCGGCCCACTGAGTCTGCGCCGACCATCAACCACCCAGGCTCCCACTCGCAAAAACAACCCTCGACCTTTACCCTCTCCCTCCTGCCAATAAGCCAATTTTGAATCCAATTTACCAAATTGCCCTGGATCCCATGTGCTCTTAGCTTCTTAACCAATCTCTCTTGTGGGGCTTTATCAAAAGCCTTACTGAATTCCATGTAGACGACATCAACTACTTACCCCTCATCTACACATCAAGTCACCTCCTCGAAAAATACAATCAAGTTGGTATATATGTCAATCATTCCAATCTTTATGAACATCCCCAAACCCTGCAATAGATGGGACTTTGCAAGTCAATCTTGTGTCATTCTAATTCCTACACCCACACAGGTGAAAGAACCACCTTCTTTGTTGGATACACAAGGGAAGTTCTATTGGTTGACATTGCAATGAAGTCACTTCCACACTGCATCACAAAAGCAGGCTGTGCACCAATAGGACTGCAGTGTGCGTGAGAGCTGGACCAAGCTGGAAGGTTGAAAGAAGGGTTCACATTCCTGCATCATGCTGTGTACTGTTTACCTCCATCTACTGTTTCTGCTGCTCCCAGGTTACTGCTCCTACTTGGAGGGAAATTCAGGCCCCAGTTAATCAGCTTTGAGACACAATTCCTGTTGATATCAAAGGGCTCCAATCAGTTAGAGATTTACTGGTTTGGTTTTACTGTTGAGGACAAGTGTCGCTATTTAGCGCCACTGCAGTTGTGCCCAGCGATTCTGGGAATCAGCACATGACCCCTGTGCTGGGGCATCAGCGAGCTGATCGACTGTGGTGTGCATCGGGAGGTTTACCATTAAATCTCTCTCTCTCTCCTTATTGTGTCTGTTCTTTTTGACCCGATATGTTTCTCATGTTCCTCCACAGCCTGGTCCAGGAGCGCTGTCGTTACCCAGTGGGGGAACCGGCTGACGGTCGCAGAGGGGAAAACGGCGGAAATGCACTGTTTCCAGAATGACACCGACGACAGTTACATGTACTGGTATCGCCAGCACAGCGGAGCAGGGTTGCAGCTCATAGTGACCTCGGTTGGTACCTCTGATTCAACGCCTGAAGAGGGTTTCAAGGAGAGATTTAAAGCCACCAGACCCGATCTTAAAACCTGCACCCTGAAAATACTGAGGGTGGATCAGACTGACAGGGCGGTGTATTACTGTGCTGCTAGTGATCACAGTGATTCAAAGAGGAGCAGGGCTGGGTCAAAAACATACCACCCTCTTATACTGTGAGTGTAACAGAGGAAAACTCAAGGAAGCAGAGCTCATAAAGACAGCTGTTCATTGATGAAACTTTGCAGAGTTTTCCATCAACTTTCAGAGTGTAGAAATAATCCAATAGTTTCTCAGTGCTCCCAGAGAGACAGCTCAAAATCCAGTTCCACACTTCAGTACTTTCCAAAGCGGATGAAATAATCTGCAAAGAATTGGACAATCATACAAGACAGAGGAGGCAATTCGGCCCATCGTTCCTGTGCCATCACTTCGGAAGATCTACTTATTTCATCCCACTCTCCTGCTCTTTCCTCAATGGGCGGCAGATATTTCCTGTTCAAATATATTTCCCAATCTCCTTTCCAAGTTACTGCTGAATCTGCTTCCTCCATCCTTTCAGGCATCGCATTCCTGATCAAAATAACTCAACAAGTTAAAAGAAAAATCTCTTCAGCTGTGCTGGTATTGTCTGTGTGAGTCTGCATCTCTATCTTTCAGCTTGCAAGCAGCTCTTAAAGTGATAAATAGATGGCTTGGTTCTGCTGAAAGACAGAACTGTCAAAGTTCCGATGGATAGATACATCTTATTGTCTTAGAATATCACCCTGTACCGTTTAAACTGACCATTGTTGTGTTTATCACAAATTTTACCCAATTTTGATCATCTGGTTAGCAATCAAGTTACTGCCACTTATCATCGACATTCCTCATCACAGAATCAGAGAATTGGTACAGTACAGGAGGCCATTCGGCCCATCGTGTCAGAACTGGCCCTCCGAATGAGCAATTCACTTAGTCCCATTCCCCCGCCTTCTTCCCGTAACCCTGCACATTCTTCCTTTTTCATAAGTCCCTTTTGAATGCCCCGATTGAACGTGCCCTCATCATACTCTCTGGGCCTGCACTCCAGACATTAACCACTCGCTGTGTGAAACAATTTTTTCCTCATGTCACTTTTACTTCTTTTTCCAATTAGTTTAAATCTGTGCCCTCTCATTCTCCATCCTTTCACGAGTGGGAGCAGTTTCTCTCTATCTGTTCTGTCCCGACACCTCATGATTTTGAATCCCTCTATCAAATCACCTCTCAGCCTTCTCTCCTCCAAGGAAAACAATCCCAACTTCTCCAATCTATCATCATAACTGAGGTCCCTCACCCGTGGAACCATTCTCCTGAATCTTTCCCTCACTCTCTCCAATTCTTTCATTTCTTTTCTCAAGTGCGGCTCCCAGAACTGGACACAATACTCCAGCTGAGGCTGAACTAGTGTCTTGTACAAGTTCAACTTACTTCCATGCTCTTGTACTCTCTGCCCCTTTTAATAAAGCCCAGGATACTGTATACTTTATTAACTGCTCTCTCAACCTGTCCAGCGCCAACCATGAATAATGCTTGTGGTTAATCTGCGTATCAGTATCTTTTTTATTGACAAACCGCTAACTTATCCATCTCATTTTCAGAAATTATATTCCGATATCCCTAGGTAGAGCAATCCCCACCTTCCTGGAATGCACTGTCTCATAACTGCATTCAATTCACGTACTTTGGTCTAACGAAGGTGCAGCAGGAACTCCCAGGCGCTGGGGCCGGGATTTCAGCTGAAACTTGGTCCAACTGGTGGAGGGTCCATCGAGCTGACTGAGACTGTCACTGGTGTCACAGTGAATCTCAACAATAAGGTTTATCTGGTATCTCTCAGCTCTGTACTCTCTGAATTAAACTGTGTTGGGTTCCAGCACTAAGCTAAACAGGGCACTGGTATGGAAGGCTGCATTCTGAAGAGGCAGGCTTAGGAATGCAGGATTTGCTAGATGCCAAAAAAAACCAGGACACCTCGTTCACCTTCTGGTATCCTTGTAGACCAATAATGTCGTTGTTGATGATCATGGCCTTTGTAACCGTAGTTGTTCTGTTCCAGGACGGGTATTCCAGCAATGATGCTCAGCATAAAGCTGCTGGATTGGCGGAAAGAGCCACCTGGATCAGTGATATCCTTTAGGGAAGGAATTTTGCCTCCCACACCCAGTCTGGACTCTCAGTGACTCCAGACCCCGGCAGCAGTTCTGTTCACCCTTCACAGCCCTGAGGAATGGGCCTAGTAAGCCACGCAGTTGCATTCAAGAAGAAGTCTGCTCAAGAGCGGTTAGACTTGGGAATAAAGGTGGCCCTCCCCAGCCCTCATCCCGTAACAGAACAGAAATAAACCAATTGCGGTGACTTGATCTACAACAGGGCCCAGGCATGAGGTGTGGAAAGCACCAAAATGTCAGGCCCAAAGTCCCTGTTCCTCCCAAGCAGGCAGCTCTTGTCACATGTCATGTCTCAAATTAATCCTCGACTGCATCCCAAAAAAGTTCCTCACTGAAGGAAATCTATCAAATCTGGATTTGGATGGATCAATACCACGGGGCAAACACAGTCTTAGGGCCCCTATTGAAAAAAGAATGACCGGTGTCTCATTGACATACTTCCACATGTCATGGTAAATCTCTTCAACACTGACCTGTTCAGATGATAACCAGCCTGCTCTTGACAGAATTCCCTGGCGTGCTGGGAGGAATTTGTCCCAGGGCAGTTTCGATTCCAACGCAGCCATATAAGAGTTTAGAGATGCAGCACTGAAACAGGCCCTTCGGCCCACCGAGTCTGTGGCGACCATCAACCACCCACGAATACTAATCCACTACTAATCCCATATCCCTACCACATCCCCACCTGTCTCTATATTTCCCTACACCTACCTATACTAGGGGCAATTTGTAATGACCAATTTACCTACCAACCTGCAAGTCTTTGGCATGTGGGAGGAAACCAGAGCTCCCGGAAGAAACCCACACAGGGAAAACTTGCAAACTCCACACAGGCAGTACCCAGATTGAACCCGGGTCGCTGGAGCTGTGAGGCTGCGGTGCTAACCACTGCGCCACTGTGCCGCCCTATAAGTAGGGTTTGCTTGACTGGAACCCGATCTGCAGTGAGAATGCACCCATAGAGATAACAGATAAGGTTCACCGACTCCCAATAGCTTTGTTGTCATGCTTCATATGCCAAAGAGTGGAGAATAGTTTTACTTTTCCTAAATAAAGGCAATGATGTCAAGTTGTTCCTTCCTGATCTGTCCACATTGTAGCATCACAGAAAGATTCAACACAGAGGAGATCATCCCGCCTCTGTTTGCTTTTGTGAAAAATCTATCCAGTTAGTCCCACTCTCCTGCCCTTCTGCCCTAGTCCTGGAAATCTTCTGCTCCAAGGATATATCCAACTCCCTGTTGAAAGCAGAATCCCATTCCACTGCCGTTTCAGGTGATGTGTTCCAGATCTTTAATACCCGTCCCAGACAGAATCTTTCTCCTCGTCCACTTCTGGTTCTTTTGCCACTGAACCTAAATCAGCGCCTCCCTGGTTAGCGACCTTCCTGCCACAGAAAACAGCTTCTCCCTGTTCAATTTATCAAAATCCTTCCTGATTTAAACACCACTTTCCTCTGGGTCCCTTAACCTTCTCTGCTCTGATTATAATTCATTCCAATCGCCTGGAAATTGCACTGAAATCTACAAACTTCCCTTATCAAGATCTGTTGGCCTGTAACTGGCTTCAGGGTTTGCCATGACGAGACTTCATGGTCAAGTGAAATACGGGTTAGACCGGAAGAGAAAGATAATATTTTAGACGGTATGTGCTGTGGTGACACAATGACCTGACACTGCAAATGCGCAGGAACCACTTACATCAGAACATTAGAAAATAGGAGCAGGAGTAAGCCATTCGGCCCGTCGAACCTGCTCCTCCATGTAATGAAGATCGTGAGGATCTGCTACCTTTACTCCACTTTCCCGCCATATTCCTACATCCCTGGATTCGCTTGGTGCCTAAAATCTATGGATCTCATGTCTTCAATATTCTCAATGACTGAGAATTCCACAGCTCTCTGAATTCCAAAGAGTCATAACCCTCTGAGTGAAGACATTCCTCCTCCTCTAAGTACGATAGATGGACCCCTTATCCTGAAGATTCGACCCCTTATTTCTAGGTTCTCCAGCCAGGAGGGAAGCAGCCTCTCAGTGTGTACCCTGTCAAACCCACTCATAATCTTGTACGTTTCAAATGGTTCACCTCTGATTCTTCCAGAGAATAACAGCCCATTTGCCTCAATTTCTCCTCATAGGGCAGCCTTCTCCTCCGAGGAACCAATTGAGTGAACCTTCGTTGCAACCTCCTGTAAGGCAAATACATGCTTCAGTAGATGAGGAAAGCAACACTCTACACAACACTATAGGTGTGTTGTTACCAAAGTCCCAACTTGCTGCAGAAAGATTTCCTTACTCTTATGTTTCAAACGCCTTACAATAAAAGCTAACATGTTACTCGCCTTCCTAATTCCTTGCTGTGCATTGATGCAAAATTGCTCCCATTCATATACACGGGTCCCTCTTGCAGTATCAATAAAGGGAAGAATGTTGTTATTGAAATTACTCACCCTGTTGCTCGACCACTTTTGCTACAGCCCCAGATATTTTCAAATTGGATTGGCGTTCCCGAAATCTACAACAGGCCGTCATTTCTTTTCTTTAGCTTTTATAAAGTGGAAGACTTTTGATGGGCTCTTGACGCTTAGATGTCCTCCAGCCTTTACGGATTCGAGATGCTGTGCACATTTCCAACCTCCATTATGCCAGTGGAGTCGAAAGTGAGTTCCTTAGCTGATGTGTTCTCTGATGATTGAAGCAAAATTGCAGGGACGCAGATCAGAAGTCTTTTCCATGTGCCAACAAGATAGTAACCCTTTACTTGCAGGGTCCAAGATCGAGCAGCGTTATAAAACTCCCGGTCGGCACCCTGTCTCGAAATTTCAATGTGAGGTGAATGCACATAACCAGGAATGAATTCCAACTGATGCATCTTCGATCCAATACTGGTAGCGGAGGGGTGGGGGGGGGGGAGGAGGGGGGGAGTTTCGCTCCACTTGTCACCATCTGGTCATCTTTGCACATGGCAATAAATAATCCTACATGTCACTGGAAGTAGGTAGCATTGATCATACTCTGGCTGCGACTCGGTAACGCCAGATGAATGATCCAAATGGTGAACGGTGATGAAAATCATTCAGACTTCATCGTATTCACTCTGCGGCCGCCAGAGGGCGCGATCACTCGCTGAATGGAAATTCATTGTCTCTCCATCTGCTCGAATTCTATTTGCTGCTCCGAGATCTGCGGAGTACTGCGCCATCTCCTGGTGGAAACTGAGAATGACCAGATAATCTGTTTTGGTAAAGTTGGTTCAGGTATGTCTATCGCCCCAGATAACCCTCGAGAATTCCCCTGTTATTCTCCGAAATAGTGGCTGTGAGATCCTTCCCATCTGCAGTCGGGACCTCGTTTTAACATCTCAGCCAAAATAAAGAGAGTACCTCGGTGCTACACCTCCACACGGTGCAGCACTTCCTCTGTCCTGCACTGGGGGTGTCAGCCTCGATTTTATGTTTAAATCTCGCTCCGGGGACTTAAACCCACAAACCTCTGACTCAGTGCCGAGGTGCTCCCCACTAAACCACGTCTGATATATAAAGACACATCAGAGGAAGTGGTCAGTCATACAAGATGCTTTGAGGTTCTCCCATCTGTAGAGATGATGAATACTGCATGGCCTTTTGAAACAACCAGCACTCTGCAGACTAATCAGGAAACCAAGAGTCGGATACACATTTTTTGATGAGGTAACAGAGAGGGTTAATGAGGGTAATGCGGTTGATGTGGTGTACATGAACTTCAAAAAAAGCGTTTGATAAAGTACTACATAACCGGCTTGTCAGCAAAGATAAAGCCCATGCAATAAAAGGGGCATTAGCAACATGGATACAAAGCAACATGGAACAGAGTAGTGGTAAACAGTTGGTGTTCAGTCTGAAGGAAGGCATATAGTGGGGTTCTCCAGGGACCACTGCTTGTCTTGATCGATATTAATAACATAGACTTGGGTGTGCAGGGCACATTTGCAAACTTTACAGTATTGTGAACCGTGAGGAGGATGGTGATAGATTTTAAGGGGACGTTACATCAAGCGACAACATACAAGTGCTGAAAACTATAGCAACAGGACGCGAAATCCCGGTCGTGACAAATTCGAATCAAATTTTCTGTGAATGCAGAGTTTAATTCGTCTCCCCCCGTGGAAGAAACGTCAAGCGAAACTGCCGACAGAGTCCGTTTCTGGAAGACATGTTCCAAGTCCCAAACCTCCTGTTCACAGGTCAGCACGAGCGTGTAATTAAACAGCTGCAATTTGCATTTATATACCGACTTCACCGTCCCGAGATAAACGGCCCGAAGAGCGTAAATCTGCCAACTATTTGACACAGAGTTACAGCAGAAATTGTTCGGAGGTGTGGGCCAAAGCTGGGAAGATTTGGAGGAGAGAGATGTGGAGGGGCTTTGGGAGGGAATGGCAGACCTGAGGTCGCTGTCAGAGGAAGGAGCGGCTGTGAAATGAAGAAGCGATTAGGATTAGCGGAGCAATAGCGCCACCTACCGCCCATCGATCGCCAATGCAGCCAATTTCGTTAATTCAGTACTGAGGTTTGCTGCATTGTTGGAGGGTCAGTACTGATGGAGTGCTGCACTGTCAGAGGGTCAGTACTGAGGGAGTGCTGCACTGTTGGAGCGTCAGTACTGAGGGAGTGCCGCACCATCAGATGGTCAGCACTGAGGGAGTGCTGCACTGTCCGAGGGTCAGTACTGAGGGAGTGCTGCATGTCAGAGTGTCAGTACTGAGGGAGTGCTGCACTGTCAGAGGGTTAGTACTGAGGTAATGCTGCACTGTCAGAGGGTCAGCACTGAGGGAGCACTGCACTGGCAGAGTGTCTGTACTGAGGGAGTGCTGCATGTCAGAGTGTCTGTACTGAGGAATTGCAGCACTGTCAGAGGGTCAGTACTGAGGGAGTGCTGCTCTGTCAGAGTGTCAGTACTGAGGGAGTGCTGCACTGTCAGAGGGGCAGTACTGAGGGAGTGCTGCACTCTCAGATGGTCAGTACTGAGGGAGTGCTGCACTGTCAGTGGGTCAGTACTGAGGGAGTGCTGCACTGTCTGAGTGTCCGAACTGAGGGAGTGCTGCACTGTCAGAGGGTCAGTACTGAGGGAGTGCTGCACTGTCAGAGGGTCAGTACTGAGGGAGTGCTGCACTGTCAGAGGGTCAGTACTGAGGAAGTGCTGCACTGTCCGAGGGTCAGTACTGTGGGAGTGCTGCACTCTCAGAGGGTCAGTACAGAGGGAGTGCTGAATTTGCACCTGAGATTTTAAACCAGCGGCTTGTCTGCCTTCTCAGGTGAGACACACTTTATCCCTTGGACTGTGTCCTGAGGCAAATCGCAAAGAAGCAGGCCATTCGGCCCAACAGATTCATGCTGGCGTTCATCCTCCACACGAGTTTCCTCGCTCCCGTCTTCATCTCACCCCATCAGTAGATCCTTCCAAATCTGCCCCACCCCCATTTGTTTATCCAGATTCCCTCTTGAATACATCTCCGCTATTCGCCTTATCCCACTCCCTACATCCTCCCACTCTCTGGGTAAAGAAGTTTCTCCTGAATTGCCGATTTTATTTATTAGTGACTATCTTTCTATTGATGGTTCGGAGTTCCTGACTCCCCCACAAGTGAAGACATCTTTTGCACGTCTACCCTATCAAAAACTCTTTCATAATCTTAAATCCCTCCATCAGATCACCCCCTCAGCCTTCTCTTTACAGCCCTTCCTGATAATTATAACCTCTCAGTTCTGATATCATCCTTGTCATTATTTTTTTGCCCCTTCTCCTGTATCTCTATAGCTCTTTAAAATGAATACCAGAACTGGGAAAAGTGTTCTAACTGTGGTCTAAGCTAGATTCTATACAAGTTTAACATGACTTCTCATCGCTCTATAATGTCCAGGGAACATTTAGAAGCAGCAATGGATTCCTACTTTGTGCCATGTTTGCAAAAGGACAAAGGGAAATATACTTACTTTGATGACTCCATAATCGCCTTTCTTTGAAAATGTTTTGTGTCCATATCCCAATCCTTCATTCAACGTCCGCCTTTATTGTTAGACATTTGTTGAACCTCTTCAACCAGAACCTCGCGTTACCTTCATCTGAAGAGCAAGCAGCATAAGAACCGAACAAAAGAGTAAAACCCTTAATGTTAGAGTTGAGGACCAGGTGCATGGGCTTTGGGTGTTGGTGTGCAGACAGATCAGCTGAAATGATAACAGCACCGCAACAGAACACCTGGGAACTTGCACACCCCTGGTTTGGCAGACCTGGGACTGTCTGAGTGATAGGTTAAGAGATTGCAGTGTGCACGATTTACTGTATACATTAAGAGTGTTCTGTTTGAGGACCCGTAGCCAGTGCTTCCTGAGATCCTGCAGGTTGTGGAGGGAAAATGCAGGTAAAGAAAAGGGCAAGGAACGGAGGCAGGGATTGGGATAAGGGGTGAATTGAGAGGGACAGAGAGAAAATAAGAGAGAAAGAAAGAAAGTGAGAAAGAAAGAAAGAAAGAAAGAAAGAAAGAAAGAAAGAAAGAAAGAAAGAAAGAAAGAAAGAAAGAAAGAAAGAAAGAAAGAAAGAAAGAAGGAAAGAAAGAAAGAAAGAAAGAAAAAGATAGAAAGAAAGAAAGAAAGAAAGAAAGAAAGAAAGAAAGAAAGAAAGAAAGAAAGAAAGGAAGAAAGAAAGAAAGGAAGGCTCGAGAGTGGCTGAATGGCCTCCTCCTGTTCCGGTGTAACAGATTCAAGAGGGGCTGAATGTCCTCCTCCTGTTCCTGTGTAACAGACTGCAAAGGGCCTGATTGTCCCGCTCCTGTTCCTGTGTAACAGACTCGAGAGGGGCTGAATGTCCTCCTGCTGTTCCCGTGTAACAGACTGGAGAGGGGCTGAATGTCCTCCTCCTGTTTCTGTGTAACAGGCTCTAGCGGGGCTGAATGTCCTCCTCCTGTTCCTGTGTAATAGACTGGAGAGGGGCTGAATGTCCTCCTCCCGGTCATGTGTAACAGACTGGAGAGGGGCTGAAAGTCCTCCTCCTTTTCCTGTGTAACAAGCTCGAGAGGGGCTGAAAGTCCTCCTCCTGTTCCTGTGCAACAGACTGGAGAGGGGCTGAATGACCTCCTCCTGTTCCTGTGTAACAGGCTCGAGAGGGGCTGAATGTCCTCCTCCTGTTCCTGTGTAACAGGCTCGAGAGGGGCTGAATGTCCTCCTCCTGTTCCTGTGTAACAGGCTCGAGAGGGGCCGAATGTCCTCCTTCTGTTCCTGTGTAACACACTGGAGAGGGGCTGAATGTCCTCCTCCTGTTCCTGTGTAACAGACTGGAGAGGGGCTGAATGTCCTCCTCCTGTTCCTGTGTAACAGACTGGAGAGGGGCTGAATGTCCTCCTCCTGTTCCTGTGTAACAGACTGGAGAGGGGTTGAATGTCCTCCTCCTGTTCCTGTGTAACAGACTGGAGAGGTGCTGAATGTCCGCCTCCTGTTCCTGTGTAACAGGCTCGAGAGGGGCTGAATGTCCTCCTCCTGTTCCTGTGTAACAGGCTCGAGAGGGGCTGAATGTCCTCCTCCTGTTCCTGTGTAGCAGACTGGAGAGGTGCTGAATGTCCTCCTCCTGTTCCTGTGTAGCAAGCTCGAGAAGGGCTGAATGTCCTCCTTCTGTTCCTGTGTAACAGACTGGAGAGGGGTTGAATGTCCTCCTCCTGTTCCTGTGTAACAGACTGGAGAGGGGTTGAATGTCCTCCTCCTGTTCATGTGAAACAGATTTGAGAGGGGCTGAATGCCCTTTAATTGTGCTACAAAGGTCTAACTAAATTTCAGCACCTCAATCTCAACTGCCATCACCAGGTGAAAGCCTCGGGAGCCGTTTAAGCGGCGGGGACTTGTAAATTTCGCGTTCCTCTTTTTTGTATGAGTGTCTATCACTGTGGGGACAACAGGGACACGGTAATAAAATCCAATGCAACCTCCGTACAAAAACCTCGTTCAACACACCTGGTGGAGGATCAGCAGAAGAGCAGTGACAACAGAGTGAACGAGTCAACATGGCCCAGGATTATGGCGGGAACTGGGCCCTTTTCATCATAAAGATGTCTCAGAATGGTCCAGCCTTATAAGCTAGAATATTCCTCTGGAAAAGAGAATAACTGTGTGTCATTTGTGTGGAAACTGGTTACTCTTTAACCTTTAAACCCCACCCTGGTGTCCTGGGACCAATATTGATCCCTCAACCAACATCACAAACAATGATCTGCTCATTAATCTCACTATTGTTTGATGGGACTTTCTTGGTACAATATCAGTTGCTGTGTCTCCCTGTGGTGACCACTTCATAAACAAACTGCTTCATTGGCTGGAAGCTGCTTTGTACGTCCTGATAATCTTGACCAGTGCTTCCGAAATGCTGAGCAGGTCAGTTTTAGCAATCAGTTTCCGACCGGGTTGATGTAACGTGATCTGCTGACGTGCTAACAACGCACCACTCAACTTCGGGGCCGGCACCAAACTGACGGTGTTAGGTAAGAAAAAGGGACGTTTTTTTCCCACTCCCTTCATGTCCAGCTGTTTGCATTCCAAGCTTGTTCCCCCCCAACCCTCCGCGGGCGGTTTAAAAAGTCAGGCTGATGACACTGGCCCTTCTTTCTGGTTTGCAAAGACCAGTCCAATATGACCCTCGTCTGTAAACCACCCCGTCCTGTCTCGTTCAGTTACAAGGGGAACATCTCCCGGGTCTGTTCATGACTGAGTTTAGAGCATCGTGCAGCAGAGATAGCTTACTTTGGCGATGGGACCAAGTTGACAGTGTTGGGTAAGGCGACTATGTATTTATGTTCCTCCAATCGATCAGAATCTATGTTCAGTTAAAAAAGCACCAGGAGTAATGTTCAGATATTAGATACATTAAAGGGTTAACTCATGAGGACTGGTTACTCAGACGAAGCTGACAGTCCCTCGAATATAGAATTTTAAGGGCTGATATCATGGAGGGGTTTGAGGTGTTGGATAGATAGAGAGAGAAACTGCTTCCTCAGGTTGCGGGGAGTCCAGAACAGTTTAAATTATTGCCATTCAGGGATGATATCAGGAAGCACTTCTTCATGCAAAGGTTAGTGGAAATGATGGATTCCACCCCGACCCCATAAAAAACAATCAGTTGAGACTGAGGGTCAATTGATAAATACAAATCCAAGATTGATAGAGCTGTGTAAAACAAAAGTATTGAGGGTTACAGAACCAAGGCGGATTGATGGAGTTAAGATTCAGATCAACCTTGATCGAACTGATCGAAGGGCTGAACGGTCACCTTCTGTCCCCATGTTCCACCGACCTTTACGGTCATTGACATAATAGGAACTTCAATGGAACAGACTTAACAGTCGAGAGGGATTGAAGGGGATTTTGTGACAGCCCCATACCAGTGTGCTCCAATTACGAAGCATATTTCGGAGATGGGACCAAACTGGTGGTTTTAGGTGAGTGAATGCATTCCTAACACTGGAAAAGTTGATTCAATTTGGGAATTCACGTGGGGTGGTCGAGGGG
Organism: Heterodontus francisci; assembly: GCF_036365525.1. Lineage (NCBI taxonomy): Eukaryota > Metazoa > Chordata > Chondrichthyes > Heterodontiformes > Heterodontidae > Heterodontus > Heterodontus francisci. Next base: position 1,104,837 of record NW_027140825.1, on the reverse strand, counting down.
GTGAAAATGTAGAAATTTGGTGAATTAATTTCAATTCTTCAGCTTACAAGGGGAGACCTACAACTGCCGAATTCGTTTCACTGTCGGGAAGGGTTTTGAGTAGATACATAAGGGAGGGTCGCTAAAATAAACAGAACAAACAGTAATGTAGATACAAATAGAATGATTGCGCTTGTGAGAGCAAAACAAGAGGACACAGACATAGAAGGAAAAATGTCAGATTGCATCGTTCAGTATGCAGTTCTGGTCTGCATATTATAAAATAAATGATGTAGAGGCTCTGGATAAGGTAAATCAGAACAGATTAACAACTGTGCTGCCCAAACTGGGAAGTTGTAACTATTGGGGAATGTCGGACAGACTGGGACTCCTTTCTCGAGAGCAGTGAAGTTTGAGGGGTGACCTGGTCGACGTCTGCACGATTTTGAAAGCGGTTTCGATAGGGTAGACACACAGAAGTTTTTTCCACTTGTGGGGAGACCAGAACGGGGGGATCATAAATGTCAGATAGTCAGTAATAAATTCAATGGGGAATTCAGGAGAAATTTCTTTACCCAGACAGTGGTGCGAATGTGGAACTCACTACCACAAGGAGTGGGTTTAAAAAAGTAGATTGGATAAAAAAAATTGGATTAAATGAAGGGGATGAGAGGAGTCTCAAGTGGAGTGTAAACACTGGTATGGAGCAGATGGGCTGAATGGCCTGTTTGTGTGTTGTAAATTCTCTGCAATTCGAAATATTCCCTCTTGGCCTCGAGCAGCAATGGATGAAACTATTTTGAGACACACTATTTTCAAGTTACTAATCGAACTGGTGAGCTATCCATATCCAGTGGACAATGAGGTGTCAAGGGCCTCATGAGCTTTCCTCATTCACCAGGATAATACCGGTATTAAAAGAATTTAATTTCTGATGATGTGTTGTTTAAAGTAGGGTTGCAGTAAATTGAGAATTGGAGATTCAGGAGTGATCCAATTGATGTGTTTAAGATAATGATAGGATCTGATATCTCCTCTGGTGTGACGGGTCCAGAACAAGAGAGCAAAACCTTAAACTGATAGCTTGACCATTCAGGAGTGATGTCAAGAAGGACCTGTTTACAACATGCCCCGTGGAATCCAGAAATCTCTCCCACAGAAAGCTGAGGGAGTCAGTCGAAAATTTCAAATGTGTGGTTGATGATTTTTTGATCGGCAAAGATGCGAAAGGTTATGGAACCAAGAAGGCAGGTCGAAGGCGTTAAGGTACCATTGATTTATAATCTAATTAAATGTCGGAATAAGCACGAAGGGCTGAATGGTCTACTCCTGTTCCCCAGTTGCTATGTTCCTTTGGACAAAATTTCCTTATACTTGTCGGTTCTCCCTTATTATGAGGGGCTCCTTCGGAAAAGGACTCAAAGACAGGTGATGTTTTAATACATGAGTTTATCATTGTGCTCTGGTGACATTTATTATTTCGGAGCTGGGACTAAACTCACTGTTTTAGGTAAGATTATGTTTGCACATGTAGATATTTATATATGTAAACATCTCTTTTCATCTGTAAGTCTTTCTATTTCTTTATCTATCAATGTACCTATCTATTTGTTGGTCTGTGGATCCATATGTCTGTCTGTTTGTCCATCTACTTATCTATTTGTCTGTCCATACATCTGTCTACCCATCGTTGTATTTTGGTATTGTTGTTTAGTGCAGTGCGGGCGGGTATACCAACCTGCTACATTTTGGGGACGGGTCCACGTTGACGATTTTGGGTGAGTTCAGTTTCTTTGTTTTCAATGAAGCAAGGGTCACCTGTAAACATCTTGCAAGAAGGATTGAATGAATAATTGTGAGGGACTTAGAGAAAATCTCCTATTGTCAGGACTGCTACGGTGGATAACTGACGAACAGGTCCACATAGAGACGGGGCAGACAGTCTTGGGAATTCTGAGAGCTATAACTGCAAACTGCCTGGTTAGTCCACGAGTTTACATTAACTTACGGTTAGCTTGCGTTAACCAGAGGCCACTATCAAATATTAAGGAATGGCCCAGTGAGTTTATTTTCTTCCAAAAGAGAGTTGGGGAATGTTTTTGTGATGTGAGGTGATGATGTGGGTGCAGGGGGTATTCAACCTATGTATTTTGGAGATGGCACTAAATTAACTGTCCTGGGTAAGTGAGACGTTAGTCAAAATACGTCTCTTACTAGCATTGAAAACGTCGACTAGTTTACTCTCTTCAATTTAAAGAAAGGAGAGAGAATGTGAAAACAGGCAAAAGAGTAAGCATTGCATTGAAGAAGCAAGAATGTAAATAGCTAAATGTAGGAGATTGGAGGAGGGCTGGTGAGAGAGGAATTTGCAACCAGAGATCATGGCTGATCTGATGTTGGCCTCGATCCCTCTTTCCTACCTGTTCTCCATAATCCTTGGCTCCGCTCTCTATCTCAGTCTTGAATGCATTCACGGACTCAGTCTCCACAGGGCTGTGGAGGAGGGAATTCCAAAGATTCACGACTCCCTGATAGAAGAAATTCCTCCTCCACTCCGTCCTAAATGAGCGACCCCTCATTCTGAAACTGCGCCCTTTAATTCTACATGGGAACATTCTCTCAGCCTTTACCCTGTCAAGCGCCCTCAGAACCTTAGAATTTCCCAGAAGATCATCTCCCATTCTTCTTAACTCCAGATGGAGAGAAAACAGCAGACAGAACTGGAGGGAGATGGGAAATTGGATTTAAAACAATAAAAAAGAGACAGAGACGAGGAGATCAATTGCAGCAGAATGTAAGATAAAGAGCAATAGGGTGGAATAATGAAATAACACAATACAAAATGTTCCAACTATGTTCATTAACTATTGTGTATCGAGTTGAAGAAACGCAAGTTCTGTTACAACAGTATAACATTGCGTCAGGCAACGATGGTTATACTTTTGGGGGCAGTTCAAAACTCATGGTTTTAGGTAAGTGATATAGAATCGAATTAGCTCTTCAAAGGAAAGTGGAATCAGAGGGATGTCTGGTTGAAATTTAAAATTATTCAAACCTAGTTGCGGATCTGAGGACCTTATATATAAACATACACCTTGTATTCGTGTTCAGACTCCATGCATTACTTCCGAGCCCCATATGGAATATTTCCTGAAATGAACGAGAGACGTATTGTGCATGTGGAAATCGACATGTGATGAGTACCTTGGATATCAGAGGTTGAACGGCCTAATCCAGTCCCTAATGTGGCTAAATCGGCGTGATGCGAGTTGATGATAGGAGTGAGGTACAGGGACAAATACCTGCCGATAAATAGATTTAGAATAAAGAGTTTAGGAAGCTGGAAAGCACCTTCGTTGATGAAGGATTGACGAGGAGTTGAGCAAGGGAGTTAAGCTGAACCTCGATGAATCGTTGGTTGGGTCCCAGCTGGAGAATTGTGAGTGTCACATGTTAGGATGGATGTCAAGGCCTTCGAGCGGTTGCACGAATGATTTATACGACTGGTTCCAGTGATGAGGGGCTTCAGTTGCGTCTAGAGACTAGAGCAGAGAAAGGTAAGGGGGGATTTGACAGAGGTGTCCAAAGCAATGAAGGCTTTGGACACAGTACGTGCTCAGAAACAATTTCCAATGCTCGTTGGTCAGCAAAGGACACAGAGTTAATGTAATTGACGAAATAAACAGGGGTGATATGATGAATAAAACAATTATGCGGTGTGTTGTTATCTGGAATGCGCTGCCTGAAAGGGTGTGGAAACAGACTCAATAGTAACTTTCAAAAGGGGGACTGGACAAATACTTGAAGGGGAAATTCTTTCCACTGGTGGATGGGTCAATAAACAAAGGTCAGATATTTAAAATCATTGACAAAAGATCTACAAGGACAATTACTAGATTCCTTTTCACTCAGAGTTGTCAGAATTTGGGACACTCTAACTGAAGCAGAATGCTGACTCTATGTTTAAATAAAAGTTACAGTAATATAGGATCATTGGTACACAGGAGCAGGAGTAGGCCATTCGGCCCCTCGAGTCTGTTCTGCCAATCAATGTGATCATGACTGATCTGTGACCTAACTCTATCTACCCCCATTGCCCCATCATCCCTTAATAGCTGTGGTTAACAACAATCTATCAATTTGAGATTGAAAATTGACAATTGTTCCAGCAGAAGAGCGTTCCAAACTTCTACCATCCTTTATGTGAAAAGATGTTTTCTAATTTCATGCCTGAAAAGTTTTGAATCTAATTCTTAAACTCTGTCCCGTAGATCTAGACTGCACAACTAATGGAGATCGTTTCTCTCTATCTACATCATGCATTCCCCTTAATATCTTGAAAACTTTGCTCAAACCACCCTTTAACCTTCTCTTTTCCAAAGAATAGGAAATGTGTAATCTTTCCTTGCAATTTAACCCTTGGCGTCCAAGAATCAGTCTGTTTAATCTACACTACACTTGCCCCAAGACCAGCATATCTTTCCTAATGTCTGGTGCCCATAAATGCTCAGAGGAACTCCAGATGTGGTGTAACCAGGGCTCTGTATAGCTGAAACACGACTTCTACCTCATTCTACCTATTAACTATTTTGCTTTACTCGTAACTGCTTTCTGAAATAGCCACGCAGTTGTCAAGGGCAACTAGGGATGGGTAACAAATGCTGGCCTTGTCAGTGACGCCCACATCCCATGAATGAGTTAAAAAAATGGCCTCAACCTCCTCCAGCCCCATACAACCCTCCCTATCCCTGTAACCTCATCCAGCCCACTACCACCCTCTCTATGTCTGTAACCACCTCCAGCCCCCTACCACCCTCCCTATGTCTGTAACCTCCTCCAGCCTCTACAACACTCCCTATCTCTGTAACCTCCTCCAGCCTCTACAACTCTCCGAGATCTTTGTGATCCTGAAATTCTGGACTGTCCGATTTCCATCGATCCACCATTGAGAGCTGTGCACGTAACCACTCAGCTCTGCACCTTTCTTTCCATCCACCTTGACGATACTAACATACATGTTCTTTTTGCATGTCGGAACCCACTCGAAGGGCTGAACAGTCTATTTTTGTTCCCGTGCTGCTGTCAGCCAATATTCCTGTACTTGTATGTTCTCCATTGTTGTGAAAGGCTCTCTTGGGATAGAACCACAGAGAGGTGAGAGGTTTTATTCAGGGAGTTAGCTTTTGCTCTGCTGATATTAATACTTCGGAACTGGATCTAAATTTTAGGTAATATCCCATCTACATAAATGTGCAAATATCCATTGTTCGATCGATCCACAATGTATCTGTGCATCCATCCATGTGTTTAGATATCGATACATTACTTGCTTGAGGCTGTACCTGTCTACCCAACGCTGTGTTTTGGTACTGTTGTTTAGTATAGTGTAGGCGGGAACGCCCAGCCTCTACATTTTGGGGAAGGCTCGACTCTAACAGTTTTGGGTGTGTTAGATGTTTATTCGATTAAGCCAGGATGGCTGGGTTCATATTGCCTGTGCCATGCAGATGTTCCGTCCATGGCTCTCTGCTCCTTTTCTACAGCAGGAGAGATGAGAATGACAAGGGAAAAAGGTAGGTAAGGCGGTTTCCCGTTACTTTCGTCAGAACAAGACGATAACTGAACCCCTGCTGTTGACCTTGCTCTGAATCACACGTGAACCATCTAGCTAACTGAACTAATAGGTCCCCATCCTACATGCACAACTTACTTAATAATTATGACGAACTCCAAGTAAAATTTTCCAATATTGTCAGAGCTGTTTCTGTGGACATCTGACTAACTGGTCCATACATTGATGGAGAGCCAGTATTGGGAATGTTGCTAGTTTTAATTGCCAAACACCCTGGTTAGTTTATGAGTTTACTTTGGCCTATGTCACTCAAAGGCCAATATCAAATATTAATGATAGGGACAATGCAAATAAGCAGGACGCTATTGAGGAATGTTGTGACATGGTGATGTGGGAGCAGGAAGTAACCATCCATCATATTTTGGAGATGCCACGAAGTTAACGGTCCTGGGTGAGTAGAATATTGGTCGAAATATATCAGTGGGCTCAATCAGCACTGAAACTGTTGGGCAGTTTGCTCCCTTCCGTTTGAAGAAAGGGGAGAGAACATGAAATTTGTAAAAATAAACCGTAAGCATTACAGTAAAGAACCAAAGGTTAAAACAATTAAACATAGAGGAAAGGCGAGGTGGCGAATGGAGGAAGGCTAGGGAGGCAACCATATACAGAGAGACACAGATGGGGAGCAAAATACAGACAAAAATGAACAGGAAAAGTCATTGTTAATTCGTGCTGGGATGCATTTATTGCCCACCCATAATTGCCTTCTGAGTGGTTTGTTAGGCCATGTTTTTATTCTTGTCATGGGATGTGGGCGCCGATGGCAAGGCCAACATTTGTTGCCCATCCCTAATTGCCCTTGAACTGAGTGCTTTGCAATTTCAGAGGGCAGTTAACAGTCAACTGCATGCTGCAGGTTTGGAGTCCCATATCGGATGGTAGATGGGTTTTTACGACAATCAACGACAGTTTCATGGCACCCTGACAGATTTTTATAAATCGGTTCAATTTAAATCCCATCTGCGGCCATTTGAATTCACACAACCAGAACACTAGCCCGGGCTGCTGGATTACAGGCCCAGCAACATTATCATTTTGCTGGCGTCACGCCTGCGTTCAATGTGTTTTAGGTATTTCCACAGTGTTGTTAAGGAAGGAGTTCCTTTTTTGACCCATTTTCTCAGAGGGCGGATTATTCATTTTCAAACATTGCTCGAATCCCCCCAGAAATGTGTCATGAAGCCAGTGGTGATACTGAACACGAGCCTCCTCTCCCCACCCCCACTACACCATCTAAACTTCTATTCCTTTCTCCCTCATGTCAGGTGCATGGCGATGGGGGTTGGTGTGCAATGAGATCTGCAGGAATGATAACAGCACCGCACACATCAACACGACACCTGGGAAACTTGCACTAGTTTGGCAGATATGGGTCTCTCTGAGTGATAAGATAAGAGATAGCAGTGTGAACGATTTACTGTCTAGAGTAAGTGGCTTCTGTTTGAGGTCCCGTGGCCGGTATGTCCTGAGGTCCTGCACGTTGTAGAAGGTAGAATGTGGGTTATGAAGCGGGTAAGTGATGGGGGAAGGGGAAGGGGAGAAGGGGTGCAACAGAGAGATGGAATGGAGAGAGAGAAAGCAAGAGAGAAAGCAAGCAAGAAAAAAAAGCATGAAAGGAAGGAAGGGAGGAAGGACGGAAGGGAAGGAAGGAAGGAAGGAAGTAGAGGAAAGGAAGGAGGCTTGAGTGGATGAATGGGCCTGTTCCTGTGTAATCAGCTCAAGAGGGGCTGAATGGGATTCCTCTTCTTCCTGTGTAACAAGGTCTAGAGGGGCTGAATGGCCTCCTCCTGCTCCTGTGTAGCAGGCTGACGAGGGGCAGAATGGCCACCTCCTGTTCCTGCTAACAGTTTTGAGACGGAATGAACGGCCTTTAATTCTGGTCCAAAGGACTAAAAAACTTTCAGCAGCTCAATCTCAACTGACTTCACCAAGTGAAGCCCTCGGGAGTCTTTGAAGAAGCAGGGCCTTGCAAAATTCGCGTTCTTTTTTGTATGAGTGTCTATCACCGTGGGGACAGGGGGGACACTGTGATAGAATCCAATGCAGCCTCCGTACAAAAACCTCGCTCTACACACCTCGAGGAAGATCAGCAGAAGAGCAGTGGCAACAGAGTAAACGAATAAACATCTCCTCTGGATTATGGCGGGAGCTGGGCCCTTTCAATCTTGTAGATGCCTCAGAATGGTCCAGCTTTATAACGTAGAGCATTCCTCTGGAAAAGAGAATAACTGTGTTATTTGTGTGAAAACTGGTTACTCTTCAAGCCCTGAAACACCACCCCGGTGTCTTGGGACCAATATTGATCCCTCAACCAACATCACAATGATCTGCTCATTAATCTCACTGCTGTTTGATGGGACTTCCTTGGTACAATATCAGTTGCTCTGTCTCCCTGTGGTGACCACTTCCTAAACAAACTGCTTCATTGGCTGTAAGCTGCTTTGTGCCTCCTGATTGTCTTGACCAGTGCTTCCTAAACGCTGAGCAGGTCACTTTTAGCAAACTGTTTTCGACTGGGTTCGTGCAACATGATTTGCTGATGTGCTACCAGCACACCACTCAATTTCGGGACCGGCACCAAACTGACGGTGTTAGGTAAGATAAAGGGGTATTTTGTTCTCTCTACCTTCATGTCTAGCTGTGTGCATTCCAAGCTTACTGCGCCGCCCCACCACCCCCCCCCCCCCCCCCCTCCTCCCCGGACAGTTTAACGAGTTAGGCAGCCGGTTAGATCTGTCTCATGACCGCCGAGAATTGCGCCTAATTTCCCTCCTGCCACAAGCGTCTGTTTGTCACTTTGGCGGGGTGTTTCTCTCCCCTGGACGACACTGGCCCTTCCTTCTGGTTCGCAAAGACCAGTCCAACGGGACACCCGCTTGGTGATGTGTTCCACGGTAAACCGCCCGGCACAGACCCGTTTAGTTGCAAGAGGAACAGTTCCCGGGCCTGTTCATGACTTGGTTTAGACCATTGTGCAGGAAGCATAGCTTACTTCGGCGACGGGACCAAGTTAACAGTTTTAGGTAAGGGACTCTGTTCTTCCGATCAGATTAACATCTAGGTTTATATGCGGTTAAAAAATCACGGGGAGTACGTTCAGATATTAGATGCAGAAAGGGGTTAAATCTTGAGGACTGGTAACTCAGACTGGTTACAGTCCCTTGAATCGAGATCATTAAAGGGCTGATATAATCGAGGTGCTTGATGTGTTGGATAGAGAGAGAGAAACTGCTTCTTCAGGTTGGGGGGAGTCCAGAACGATTTAAATTCGAGCCGTTCAGGGGTGATATCAGGAACTCTCCCCGCACCCCCACAACAAAATAAAATACTGTTGAGACTGGTGGTCAATTGATAAGTTCAAATCCAAGATTGTTAGAGTTTTGTTAAACAGAAGTATTGAGGGTTACAGAATCAAGGTGGGATGATGGAGTTAAGATTCAGATCAACCCTGATCTAATTGAATGGTGGAACAGGCTAGAAGGGCTGAACGGCCACCTCCTGTCCCCCTGTTCCAACACCCTTTACGGGCCATTGACACAGTCCGAACTTCAATGGAACAGACTGAACAATCTAGACTTGAGGGGGATTTTGCGACAGCCCCATACCATTGTGTAACGTTGGAGAAGCATATTTCGGTGATGGGACCAAACTGGTGGTTTTAGGTGAGTGAATGCCTTCCAAACACTGGAAAAGTTGATTCAATTCGGGAATTCACGTGGGGTGGTTGTGGGAGTGAATATTTAGGAATTCGGTGAATTAATTTCGACTCTTGGGCTTACAAAGGGAGACCAACAACTGCTGAATTCATTTGGAAAGGGGTTTGAGTGGGGACATAAGGGAGGGTCTCTAAAATAAGCAGTACAAACAGCAATGTAGCTGCAAATGAGAACAAAACAAGAGGACACAGACACAGAACGAAAACTGTCAGATTCAATTCTTCAGTATGCCGTTATGAACTGCATATGATTAAAAAAGCAGAGGCTCTGGATAGAGCAAAACAAAACATATTTACAAGTGTGCTCCCAAAATTGAGAGGATATAACCACAGGTCAAGAATGAAGAGGCTGGTGCTGTTTTCTCCAGAAAAGAGAAGGCAGAGGGGATAACCTGATCGAGGTCTTTATGATTATGACAGAGGCAAGATGATTCCACTTGTTGAGGAGACCAGAACCAGGGGACCATCAATATAAGACAGTCACTAATAAATCAAATATGGAATTCAGGAGAAGCCTTTTCAACCAGAGAGTGGCGAGAATGTGGAACTCACTACCACAGGGAGTGGGCTGAGGCGAATAGCAGAGATGTATTTAAGAGGGAAGCTGGATAAACATATGGGGGAGAAAGGAATAAAAGGACCTTTTAAAAGGATGGGGTGAGATGAAGAGGGTGTGAGAAGGATCATGTGGAGCATTTAATCGGCTAGGACGTAGTGGGCTGAATGGTCTGGTTCGGTGCTGAAGTCTCGATATGATTTGATGTATTCCCCATTATCCTAAAGCGTTTGAATGGATGAGAAGTATCAAAGGGGATTTGTTTGTTTGTGAATGGACACTGGGTGTTGAATGCACATTGAACGGCCTGGGGAACGTGAGCGGAAAGTCCAGGGCAGATTGCGAATGATCTTTCCTCATTTACCAGAATGATGCCGGGATTAAATTATGGGGGCAGGTTGCTTGGAGATGTTGAGCATTGGAGATTAAGGATTGATCCAACTGATGTGTTTAAGATAATGAGAGGATTCGATAGGGTAGATAGAGCTGCAATTTACACGGGTGTCAGAGCCCAGAACAAGGGTGAGGGTGGAGGGGAGCATTAGCTTAACATCAAAGCTTGGCCGTTCAGGGGTGATGCCAGAAAGGACATAACTGAACAAACGGTGGTGGAAATCTGGGCCTCTCTCCCCTATGAAACTGCTGAGGCCACAGGGTCAATTGTCACTTCCCAATCTGAGAATGATAGAGCCTTGTTAGGAAAAGGGTCTGGAACACAAACAGGCTAATGGGGTTACAATACAGATGATTCATGACCTCACTGAATGTCAGAACAAGCTCGACGGGCTGAATGGCCTACTCCAGCTACAGCATTTCTATGTTCCTTTGTGCCAATACTCCTGGAGGTTCTTTCTAGTTGTGAAAGGCTCCTTCAGGACATGAATCAGAGAGAGGTGAGAGGTTTTGATGCAGGGATTTAGCTCTGTGCTCTTCTGATATTTACTACTTCGGAGCTGGTACCAAGTTAACTGTTTTAGGTACGTTACCGTCTATATAAACATCTATTGTTCCATCATCCATAATGTATCGGTCTGTGTATCCATCTTTATGTTTATCTATCGACGTAGCTACTTTTCTGTCGGTGTATATGTCTATCCAAAGGTGTGTTTTGGTAATGTTGTTTAGTATAGTGCAGGCGGGAGCTACCAGCCTTTACATTTTGGAGAACGTTTGGCTCTAATAGTATTGGGTGAGTTAGACTTTCATTCAATGAAGCCAGGGATGCTGGGTTCATCTTGTCTGTGCAGGCTGGTGGTCATCTGATGGACTGGCTCTCTGCTCCTTTTCACCAGCAGGAGAGAGAAGCATGAATGGGGAGGAGTGTCTATGAGGAGGCTTCCCCTTGCCTTCCCCAGACACAGTGAGAAATGAATCCGTTCTGTAAGCATTGTTCTAACTGGCACGTTCGCCAACTGAGCTATCTGGTCCCCAACTTGTGTGTAGAAGTTAATTAATAATTATGAAGAACTCCATGTAAAATCTTCCTGTATTATAAGCACTGTATCTGTGGACATCTAACAGATTCACAGATGGATGGATAGACGGTACTGTGAATGTTGCTAGCTTTAATGGTCAAGCCCCCCCTCCCCCACCTCCCCACCCGGTTATTTTATGGGTATACTTTGTTGTATGGTCAGCTCATGTTAGTCAAAGGGCAATATCAAATATTAATGAGATGGACACTGAAAACTGGCAGGGCGCAATTGAGGAATGTTTTTGTGTTGTGACATAATGATGTGGGAGCAGGAAATAACCAGCCATCATATTTCGGAGATGGCACTAAGTTAACAATCCTGGGTGAGTGAGATATTTGACGAACCATATCATTGGTCTCAGTAAGTATTAAAACTGTCAGCAAGTTTTCTCCCGTCAATTTGAAGAAAGGAGAGAGAAGGTAAACTTGAGAAAAAACAAAGAGTAATGAAGCAACAGTTAAAAAAACTAAACATAGGGGAATGGCCAGGTGCAAACGGAAGAAGGCTAGGGAGACAAACCATATCTGCAGAGAAACAGATTGGGAGCTAAATGCAGGCAAAAGGGGATTGAAAATTATAGAGAAAAAGATGGGAGAGGTGGAGACAAAGACAAAAAAAGTGACAAAACGAGGTAAAGACTGAAAGGGCGGGATAATAAATGCAACCCAATACAAAATGATGCAACTGCACTTAATTAACCGGTGTGCAGAGAGTTAAAGATTCCCTCACTTTGTTACAACTGTGTAACATTGTGTCAGGGAACAATGACTACACATTTGGCGATGGCACAAACCTCGTGGTTTTAGGTAACTGATTAACGTGGCGTCAGTCAGAATCATTCCGCACAGTCTGATATGGTATAGTCTGATTGAAATTTACAAGATTAATATATGAAGATAACGCTAATCATATTCCCTATTCAGGTGCCACCCGTTTCTTAACAATGACCGATTGTGTGTGTGGAAATCAACAAGTGATAGCTGTCTGGGAAATCAGACTCTGAATGACGTCCCCCTGTCCCGAATGTTACTCCAGCGGTTTAATGCGAGGAGTGAGTTAGAGAGAGAGCTAGGTCAAAAAAAGGGTTAATATGTTTGAAATGACCAGTTGATGATGCTGGAACAGACCATCATTGGTGAAGGATTCACAAGGAGTTCCGTAAGGAAGTGAGGATTAACATTTACAAATCACTGGTTAGGTCCCAGCTGGAGCATTGTGTGCAGTTCTGGGTACCACACTTTATGAAGGCCTTAGATAGGGAGCAGAAATGATTCACCAGAATGGTACCAGAGATGAGGGGCCTCAGATAGTTGTAGAGACTGGAGAACCTGGAATTATTCTGCTTTCAACAGAGAAGGTTAAAGGGAGATTGAAAAGAGGTGTTCAAATTAATGAAGGTTTTGGATAGAGTTAATAATCAGAAACAGTCTCCATTGGTAGAAGGGTCGGTAACCAGAGGACACAGGTTTTGAGGCAATTGACAAAAAGGACCAGAGGCGGGATGAAGAGACATTCTCCCACAAAGGTAGTTACTGTGATCGGGAAGGCACATCTGAACTGGTGGTGGAAGTTGGTTCAGTAGTGAATTTCAAAATGGAAATTGATAGATACTCGAAGGGAAATATCCAGGACTATGTTAAAACCCTTTCATGAAGTCAGCAGAGGTCCTATGGGCCGAATGGTCTCCCCTTCAGTAATGTATATTTCTGATTCTATGACCTTGCTCGTGAGCCACAAATGTAAATTAGGAGATATATAAATTAAGGAGATGTGATCTACAAACCCTTTCGAGGACAGGGTCCAAGTGTGATATAGGCAAGACCTGCACCTCGCCTTATGAAGTTTTGTTACAAGGGTCTCTCATTGTGTTCTGGCAATCAATATTACTTCGGAAGCGTTACCAAGTTAGTAGTGGCAGGTGAGTCCAGGAATGTTAGGCCAATTCTGAGAATGCATGTTGTCTGAAATGGTCGGAAAGATGCTTAAGGCTCCGGGTTCATTGGAGAAAGACATTTTTCCAATGCATTTAAGACACAAACAGAGACAGAGAGAGAGAGAAGGAGAAAGACTGATTCTTGAACTGGATCTGTGTTTAAAGAAGGGAAAATTTCTCCCATTTAGCTGATCATGGACAAACAAACAAGAGCTGTATTATTCACTCAAATATTCGGCAACCTTTCAGGGACCAGTATAGTTTAGTAACAGGGCTGAAACACTGTGTTCTGGAAGCTACGAGTATTTCTTCGGTGACGGGACAAAACTGACTGTGTTGGGTGAGTTGGACGTTCTTTGAAAAAAAAATGATTGTAGCTCACGCTGTTTCTGAGTTTCAGTTTGCAACTGAAATGTTGCATTGACAAATAACAAAAAAATTTCAGGCAGCATTTCCAATGTGCATAAAAGGCAGAATAGATGGAAAATACTAAGATGCACAGGGAAATACATTTTTTTAATTCGTTCGTGGCATGTGGACCAGAATTTATTGCCCATCCCTAATTGCCCTCTGAGTGGTCTGCTAGCTCATTTTTTTTCATCAGATATGGGCGTCGCTGGCAAGGCCAAGTTTTGCTGCCCAACCCTAATTGCTCTTGGACTGGGTGGTTTGCTGTTTCAGAAGGCAGTTGAGAGTCAACTGAAGTCTGAAGTCACTTATATGACAACAGGCGGGGTTTTCTGACAATTGACGATAGTTTCATGCAGTTAAACCAGACTTTCATTTATCAGTTGAAGTTTAATTCCTCGAGCTACCCCCGGGATTTGAACCAGAACATTACTAGCACAGTGACATTATCACTTTGCAACCATCGCCCCTGCACTCAATGGGGTGTAGGTCTTTCCGCAGTCCTGTCAGGGAGGGAGTTGCAGATTTGTGAACCGTTTTCTCAGAGGGCAGATTATTTGTTTCCAAAAAATGCTGTCATCGTTCTTCCCCCAGAATGAGTGAAATAAAACATCATAATTACATTTAATTATATAGAATTTACAGTGTGTCAGCAAGCCAGTGGTGAAACTGCACACGAGCCTCCTCTCACCCTTACTTCATCTAATCTTCTATTCCTTTCTCTCCCATGTCTTTTTCCAATTTACTCCTTGAAAGCATCTCCAAAATCCATCTCAACCCATTCCCTGTGGTAGTGCATTCCACATTATTACCACTATCTGAGAAACGAACTTCCCTTTCTATTCCTCACAATGATTTTCTAATTAACATTATAATGCCCTTAACATAAAGAGTCAAATCTCCAGTGCATTCTGTGTGAGGTTTTGCATCAGTGCACCAGCTTCATTGCTCTTCGACCTGTAGTTATACTATTGTCATGTAACATTGTGTACAGGAAATACTCCGTATTACTTCAGTGACGGGACAAAATTGATTGTTTTAGGTGAGCACAGAACTGAAGCTTTTGTTGTTTTCGTTAATGAGGATATTTGAGATTCTCAGACGAAATTAGATGCTCTAAAATACATCATGTTCTCGGTCACAGAATCACCTCGCCGATTTATATTGGCAGCTGAACCTGCAATATCTTGGTTTAAATGTCTTTCACATTTGTTTTCAACTCAACCCAAGGCCTCCCTGTCCCTGTAACATCCTCCGGCCCCTACAAACCTCCCTATCCCTGTAACCGCCTCCAGCCTCTATAACTCTCCGTATCCCTGCAACATCCTCCAATCCCGACAAATCTCGCTGTCTCTGTAACCTCCACCAGGCCCTATAACTAACCTTTTGTTCTCCTGTCCAATATCTAGGGTGCATTGCCGCTGTCTTTACATCACACATTCATAGTATGTAAATCTACAATTTGAGTACATCATTTCGAAGACGGTGCATTTTAACATTTCTAACTAGATGGGAGTTTTAAAACTGACAGGCATCACTGTGCTCAAATAACTACGATTATACTTTTGGCGATGGGACCAAGATAGTAGTTTTCGGTAGGTGAACGGTTTCAGCATTGTATTCATTTTACAGTTTAATTGCTATTCGGTTGCCTCCAATGGGGAGTGGAGAGGGTTTAGTTAATGATTTGACCCAATCTCCAGCCTGCCTTTAAAAGAGATTAATTTGCTTCTCTTTTAGAGTAACACTATTGTTAAATTGTTCCATTCACTATCCACTGGGATAGTCAAACTTGATAAAGCCATTTGTTGGTCTATTGTTATATTCTGTGATTGCCCACAACTCTCCATTATTCTAGTTATCAATGTGAATATCAAGAATCTCATTGTAGCTTTTTATGTGAAACTAAAGCCGTACTGGGATGTCGAACATCAGATATTTTGATGGAAAACCCTCTGATTTCACCTCTCGCAGAGGAATCCGTAGTAAAAGTACATGATAATAATTGATTGTAAAAGATCTCTGGAACTCCCTCTTCAACAAAAAGCTGTGAATCCTGGAGGGCGATTAGACCTGACAAAATTGAGATGGAAATAACTTTGTTTGGGGAGGTTATCGAGGGATATCGAGATCAGATTGGTAAATGAAGTGAGGTACAGATCAGCCTTTGAATAGAGGAGCAGGATAGAGGGGCTGAATGGCCGCCTCCTGGTGCAATAGGTTGTCTGGAGGGTAATAGTTTTGTAATGGGAGTGTAACACTGTGTTATGGAAAGACCGAACCATTATATTTTGGCCAAGGGACCAAGCTCACAGTTTTGGGTATGTAAATGTTAAAGGCTTTGTTTGTCTAACTAGTCCTTGAAGCGGCCAACACTCCCAGCTGATACACACTACTGAGTCAGCGGCGCTTGAGATGGCTTGGCCATGTGAGCCGCATGGAAGATGGCAGGATCCCCAAAGACACATTGTACAGCGAGTTCGCCACTGGTATCAGACCCACAGGCCGTCCATGTCTCCGCTATAAAGACGTCTGCAAACGCGACATGAAATCGTGTGACATTGATCACATGTCGTGGGAGTCAGTTGCCAGCGTTCGCCAGAGCTGGCGGGCAGCCATAAAGACAGGGCGAAATTGTGGCGAGTCGAAGAGACTTAGTAGTTGGCAGGAAAAAAGACAGAGGCGCAAGGGGAGAGCCAACTGTGCAACAGCCCCGACAAACAAATTTCTCTGCAGCACCTGTGGAAGAGCCTGTCACTCCAGAATTGGCTTTTATAGCCACTCCAGGCGCTGCTTCACAAACCACTGACCACCTCCAGGCGCGTATCCATTGTCTCTCGAGATAAGTAGGCCCAAAAGAAAGAAAAGAAAGAAGAAGGGATAGTCTATCATCATATTCTGTAGTTTCCCATTACTGTCCATTTTTCGAATTATCAACCAGCACATCGACAATCTTATTATCCTTTCAAAAATATAGAAAATGCTGTGTGACATTAAACCGACAGAGAAGTGCATTGGGTTGTCTAACGTAGAATGTTATGGTGGAAATGCCTTCTTGTGATTGGCTGAATTGTTTTGGAATTGGGAGACATTCCTCAGGCTCTTTTCTCAGGAGGGTTATTGGGTGGAGTAGAATCCAGGATAGACATGGCTGTAAAGACATGACCCTAATACTTTTGTCAATCCATACTTTATGGGCTTGCAGCCAAAATTAAGTCAACAATTCTGAGCTGTTGCCGCATAAAATTGTTAACCTCACACTAATTCATAAAAATGACCGCTTCGATTTTGTTTTAGAAGATTGTGCTTTGCCTTCATCCGTATAAAATTCAATCCCATTCTTAAACAGAGTTTGTTCAGCTTGTTATGATTAACGTCCTGAAGCAGTGATCTTCTGGAATGAATGCTCACTGTTGATAATGGGACAGACTTCTAAAAAAAACAGTTGATGGAAATAATTCGACAAATATGCATGTTGGACACAAGAATACCACTCGGCCCATCTTACTAGAGTCGGCTGTTGGGAAATGTTCTCCAATTCGCCTCCCTCACCCCTTTTCTTTCTATACAGCCCTGCAATTTTCGCCTTTTTGAACTATGATCCAATTCTTTTTTGAAGTTCAATATGCAATCAGTATCTATCACACTTTCAGGTAATGCATTCCATATCATAACAAGTCGTTGTGTAAAGAAATGGCCCCTCAATAAACATCTGGATCTTTTGCCAATTGCCTTAAATCTATGTTCTCTGGTTGTGAAATCTCCGGCCAGTGGAATCAGTCTCCCCCTACTGACTCTAACAAAGCCCTTCGTGGCTTTGAAAGCAGCTATTAACTCCCTCCTTCACCTTCTCTGGGAGAACAATCCCAGCTTCTCCAGTCTGTCCACATAACTGAGTCCCTCATTTCTAGGACCATTCCAGTAAATCTCTCTCTGCACGCTCTCCAAGACCTTGACATCCTTCCAAAAGTGTGGTGCCCTGAATTGGGCACGAGACTCCAGCTCAGGCCTAACTGAGGGCCCTGGTAGTTTTACAACTGGCCTGTGACATTGTGTTCAGCTGGGACCTCGATCTCTTACTTTGGCTCTGGGATTACGTTCTAGGTCGGTAAACAAGAATAGATCTCAATATTCAAATTT
Source organism: Heterodontus francisci (assembly GCF_036365525.1). Taxonomy (NCBI): domain Eukaryota; kingdom Metazoa; phylum Chordata; class Chondrichthyes; order Heterodontiformes; family Heterodontidae; genus Heterodontus; species Heterodontus francisci. The sequence goes on along the minus strand of NW_027140825.1, from coordinate 1,086,999 downwards.
AATTCGCTCTAAGTGTTCATTCATTGCTTCGTAATTCTGCCAAAACTCACAAACCTGGCCACATACTGGAAAACTTGAGTAAATTTGAATCCCAAGATGCACAATTTTGCAAAGACAACGTTACCAGACTTCTCTGTGTCTACCCTCCGGAACCCCCCCCCCCCCACCCTTTCATAATCTTAGACGCCTCTTTCAGGTCACCTCTAAGCCTTCTCTTATCTATCATAAAGGCTATTCAGTCTTTCCTGATTGGTAAATATGTATGAAGACGAGAACTGTGCACAGTGATCCAAGTGTGGTCTAACCGAGGGATATGGAGACCAGAACTGTGCACAGAGCTCCAAGAACGTCTAATCAAATTTTACCATAATTTCTCTGTTTTCAAATGGAATGGTGGAGAAAAGGTCAGAAAAATCTACACATTGCAATTGGTTGAATGATAATTGTTCCAAGGTGTCAGCGCATTCGATGAAGTATCATGTAATCATTGGTACCCAGCAGTTTTAATACTGCTTTGTAACACTGTGTTCTGGAAACAGCACACCTCTCCGCTTTGGCGACGGGACAAGATTAACAGTTCTGGGTATGTAAAACCGAGCGATTTGTCCCCCCAGTGTTCAATGTAAAAGCATTAAGCTTCACCAATGTAAAAGCAGAGAGGCAAGGCTCAACTAGTAGTGATTATCTTAAAGGCTGAACTCAGGAAGGGCCACTGTCGAGTTTATAACAGATGCAAACCCTAGACAACGAGTTTGTAATGGACTCCAATCAAACATAAGAAGCCACAAAGGACCATTCATCCCTTGAGCATCTTCCACCATTCACTTAAATTATGGCTGAGTTTTATCTTAGCGCCAGCTACCGTCAAACAAAAATTCTTGAATGTAATAAACAAAGACTAGATCTCGTCAAGGTTGTAGAAGATTAGATACTAAATGGCAAACTCACCTAGTCTTCCTTCAAGAAAATAACTAAATTGAGTTCATAAGGAATTGACTTAAATTTATGCTGAAACACTATCGAAAATCAGACTTCAAAGTGAGAGATATGTGGCAATGTCCAAACAGTTTAACAATTTCACTACATGCTCACTTGATATACTAAATAAATACAGTGAACAAGCTACAGTATTGACAGTCTACGGGAACTGTTAGGCCATCCTAGTTTTCTGATAGGAATGTAGCATTGTGGATGCAACTGCTAACGTTCATTTTGGCCACAGTCCCAAATTAACAGTGTTGGGTAAGTTTTAAAAAATGTAACGTTTTGAGTGCGTCAATTAAGTTAGTTGTATATTTACCCATGGCATTACACTCCAGTACAAAACTGCACAGAGCTGCATGTCTGACCCTGCTTCCCAGATTTCCCTCGTTGCCCCACTTATTACCAAATTATCGTAATAATTATTATATTTAATTCGCAATATTTCAGCAAGATATATTCTGAAAACTGGTAGGGTAATGCAGAGAAGATTAAGTGGTGGTGGGGTGATTGATACCAGGGAGAAAAGATTTCAGCTTTGTAGAGAGACTGGAAAAGCAGAATGTTGTTCTCCTTGGAGCAGAGAAGGTTAAAGAAGATTTGCTTGTGTGGTACCAGGGATGAAGGACTTCAATTGTGTGGAGATACTGGAGAAACTGGGGTTGTTCTCCTCAGAGAAGAGAAGGTTAATGTGGGAATTAATATCATATTCAAAATGCCCAAAATCATATGGTTTGTAAGAGAGTAAATAAGAATAACTCATTTCTGCTGGGAGAAGGGTCGGTAAGCAGAGAGAACAGATTTGTGATTGGTAAAAGAAACAAAGAGGGAGATGAGCATTTGTTTTTACACAGCCAGTTGTTGTCATGTGGAATGCACTGCCTGAAAATAGCTCAAACAATGCATTTGATGCATACTTGAAGGCTAACAATTGTAGGGTTATGGGGAAACAGCAAGAAGCTCTGGGTGTTAGCAGAAGATTGAGCAACCTGCAGGCTTAATTCTAATTGGTATCCCCTGATGCAGTACGACATCGTACTTGGCTGCATCTTTAATATTGACTAATATCCAATAATAACAGCAAACAAAGCACAGGGCTTCCTTTGCAGGGGATTAGCTAGCATTCCAAAGCAGAGAAGTTACATGAAACTTATATAGAACTTTGGTTCGATCGTTGCAATTTCAATGTATTATCCCCAGCACCAACTGCATCCATCTAGAGGGGAGAGACACTCTTGTTAGTTTTAGTGTAGGGTTGTAGCATGGTGCTTCAGGATATGAACAGTATTTTGGAGGGGGCACGAAGCTAAGCGTTTCGGGTGAGTAGCTGACAGTACAAGAGGTCTCAGTTAATGATGGATGGACCAAGGTCTGCTGTTGTTCTCCGGTTGCAGTTCTCTAATTGTGGGGAGGGATTTTAGCAGATGAACACAAGGATTCATTTCACGTGTGGGGGATATTTACGCGGGATTAGTGCATTGTTCTGTCAGTGAGGCGGTGGCTCCTTATTTCTGTAACTTCCGCTAGTCCTAATAGAAACCATGATGATTTCTCAGTGCTCCTCCAATTCTGGCCTCTTGTGCATCCTCCCCTCCCTCGAACCCACCATTGGCTGCTGTGCCTTCAGCTGCCTGAGCCCTAAACCCTGGAATTCCCTCCTTAAACCCCTCCGCTCCTCTACCTCTCTCCTTCTTTAAGAGGCATCTTAGAACCTACTTCTTTGACTGGTCACCTGTCCCTAATATCTCCTTGTATAACTCGATATCATGTTGCTGTCTGAGTTGCTCCTCTGTTGAGATTTTGCACTACATCAACGGGGTTAGATAAATGCAATGTTTCGTTGTTATTAATCACCAGGTAGGCCTCGCCTGGAGTATTGTGACCAGTTCATGGTTAACACACTTTAGGAAGGATGTCAAGGCCATAGAGAGGGTGCAGAAGATGTTTACTAGAATGGTACCAGACATGGGGAGGTATCACTTATGTGTAGAGATGGGAGAAGCTGGGATTGTTCTACTCAGAGCAGAGAAGGCGAAGGGGAGATTAGTGTTGTTTTATTAAGATTATTCTTACAATAAAGACACATTCGCAAGTAACCAGGAAAAGCAGACAAAATATAAAGGGAAAATTAATTGAAGACAAACAACAGCGTGGTGAATCCCGGAGGGAGGAAGTCCCAATAAAAGTACAATTGTTAAGACCAAAATTAAACTTGTGTTCAGCCCCTTTGGAAACAGGCAGATTTTGGACAGCAACGTGCGCAAGGCATTTTCTTGTATTGCAGCAAAGGTACCAAACTAACTAGTTCTAGGTAAAGACGCACCATTGTCAAACTGCATCTGTCAACTGCAGCTCAACTGGTTGAGAAAGAGACCAGTTCTCAAAATGCTGCTTGGGTTTAAGTATTTCAGTGAAGTTACACAATGGTAACACTCTTACCTCCGAGTCAAAAGAAAAAGCGAATTCCACATTGTCACTATTCTCCGGGTGAAGAGACGTCTCCTGAAATCTCCAATGGTTCAATATTCAGAACATAAATATAACAAAATTAGGCATCAGTCATTATGTTAATGATTTTATCATTTTAATATTCAAGGCATTCTCACAGAGTCTTGTCTGTAAACCCAAACCTGTTCAGGTATTTCTTTCGCAATATTACGCTCATAGAGCTTGAGAGTTAAAGAACTGACTGTGGAGTGTAGTCACTGTTGTAATGGAGGGAAAGATTTCAGCCAAAATGCGCACAGCAAGATCCCACAAGCATCATTGCACGAAATGACCAGATAACCGGAAATGGTGGATGTGAAGTGCTGAATGAGGGATAAATATTGGCTCGGACACACTCCCCTTATTTTCTTTGAGCCAATACATTGTTTCTCAAACGGTGCAATTTTAAATTGGGTGCAGGAACAGAGAAACCAGGGGGATGTATGTTCATAAATCTATGAAGGTGGCAGGGCAGGTTCAAAAGGCTATCAAAAGGCACACTGAATCCTTTTGGCTCTGTAAACAGAGGCACAGAGGGCAAAGCAAAGCTGTTATCATGAACATTTATAAAATACTGTTTAGGCCTCAGTAGCAGCATTGTGTTCCATTTTGGTGCCACCCTTTGGAAAACAGGTTAAGTCCCCAGAGAGAATGCAGAGTAGATTGACTGGAATGGTTCCAGAGTTGAGGCACTTCAGATATCGTGAAGAGATTGTAGAAGCTGGGATTGTTGTCCTTGGAGCAGAGAAGGTACAGGGAAAATTTTAATTGAGGTGCTGAAACTCAGGAAGGCTTTCGATAGAGTTAAAAGGGAGAAACCTTTTTTTCCAGTGGTAGGAGGTTCGGTAACCCGAAGGACACAGATTTAAGGTCGTTGGCAAAAAAAAGGGGGGATGAGGAAATATTTTGTTTAAACAGCGAGTTGTTGTGATTTGGAATGTAATGCCTGACATGGTGCTGAAAGCAGATTCAATAGTAGCTTCACTTCAATAGTAGCTTTCAAAAGGGAAATAGAGAGAGTTTGAAGGTACATAGTTTACTGGGTTATGTGAGAAGAACAGGGTGGGGAGTAGGATTAATTGGCTAGTTCTACCAAAGAGCTGGAATTCACACAACAGGCCGAATGGTCCCCTCCTTTCATGTGTGAGTTTACGGTAGCACTAATTATTAAATATTACATTTGGGGGAAGAGACAAGAGTAGGATTAGAATCATAATACAGCACAGAGGGGGGCCATTCAGCCCATCGAGTCCATGCCAGCTCTCTGTCTGGCAATCCAATCAGTCCCACTCACCCGCTCTATCCCTATGGCCCTGCAAGTTAATTTGCCTCAAGTGTCCATCCAATTTCCTTCTGAAATCATTCATTGTCTCCGCTTCCACCACCCTTGTAGGCAGCGAGTTCCAGGTCATTACCACACGTGGCATAAAAATGTCCCCCCTCACACCCCCCTGCATCTTTTTCACAGCACCAGAAATCTGTCTCTCCTGGTCCTTGTACCAACAACTAATGGGTGAAGCTTTTCTTTGTCTACCTTATCTAAATCCGTCATAATCTTGTACGCTGCCATCAAATCTCCCCTCAATCTCCTTTGCTCCAAGCAGAACAATCCCAGCTTCTCCAACCTAACCTTGTAGCTAAAATCCTTCATCCCTGGAACCATTCTGTTAAATATCCTCTGCACCCTCTCAAGGACACTCACTACCTTCCTCAAATGTGGTGATCAGAACTGGCTGCAAAACTCTAGTTGTGGCCTAACCAGAGCTTTAGAAATGTTCCCCATAACCTCCCTGATAGGAAAGGGCTCTAGATAATGGGACAAGGTGAGTGATAGCCTTCTAATTGAGAACAGGCTGGCCCAGAGTTCAGGATAACACTTTTCAGATAGACAGGAGAACCTCTTTCATAATGAGACAGACTTGTACTTCCCTCAATGACTAAGAGGTTGAGATGATCATTTTCTGCCACTTTGGGTTAAAATGTACAAAAGCATGTCGAGGTTGCTAACTGATTCTACGTTTTATGACTGATCGGTGTTCGGGAAACAGAGAGGTTTATTCTGGAGTTGGCACAAAATTAGCTGCTCTGGCTAGGATTGAAAGGTTGATATTGTTTGGTGGTTTAAAATTCTCAAGACGGGTTTCATACTCATCCATATTGTCTCCATTTACTTTTCCTGCAGGCGAAAACGATACGATTAGGCCTGCCAAAGTTACTGTCTTTGAGCCCTCTCCCGAAGAGATTAGAGAAAAGAAAAAAGCCACTGTGGTCTGCCTCGTCAGCGACTTCTACCCCGACAACATCAAGATCCACTGGCTTGTCGATGGCAAGGAGAAAGATGCTAATGACACGAACATTCACACTGATCTCAATGCCATCCTATCAAAAGAAAATACATCTTACAGCATCAGCAGCCGGCTGAGATTCGACGCCCTAGATTGGGCTCGGTCCAAGAACGTTGAGTGCAGAGTAGATCTCTACACTAACGAATCAGTGCCTGCAACAAGCAGTTCAACATTAGCTGTCAAAGCAGGTAGGCACACTAGTGAGACCAATACCATTTTATTTCAGCTTCAAAGAAATCAGAAAGTTGCATTTATATCGCACCTGTGCTCTTATGAAAGTACGAATAAGCAAGTAGATGTATCAGTAAGTCAATAAATAATTAAATAATTCATGAAATAGAACAATATTGTAGTGTAAAGGGGAAGATATGGTTAAACACTCAATTAAAATGACTCTCAATATATTAGACTACAGTGCGGGACTCAATTGTGATAATCTACATTTACACAGTGATTTCATAAAATATTCTGATGCTGAATGTTTATTGATTTTTCTTTCTTTTCCCAGAAATGTGCGGTATAAGTAAAGGTGAATATCTATCTGCTTCTATCTGTATCTGGTCGCCACACTTTGTAAAGGAGGTGAGGGTCCTTGAGAGGGTGCAGAGGAGATTTACCACAATGGTTCCAGAGATGAGGAATTTTAGCTACAAAGTTACATTGGAGAACCTGGGTTGTTCTCCTTGGAGAAAAGGAGATTGAGGGGCTATTTGACAGAGTTGTTCAAGATTATGACAGGTTTACAATGGGTAGACAAAGAAAAGTTGTCCCCATGAGTTGCTGGCACAAGGACTGGTGGGGGGGGGGGTCACAGTTTTCAGGCTTTGGGAAAAAGATGCAGTGGGGGGTGGATGTGAGGAAGAAGTGTTTTATGCAGCGAGTGGTAATGACCTGGAAGTCACTGTCTACGAGGGTGGTGGAAATGGAGATAATGAATGATTTCATAAGGAAACTGGACGGACTGTTGAGGGTAATTAACTTGCAGGGCAATGGAGATGGAAGGGGAGAGCTGGACTGATTGGATTGCTCTGCAGAGATCCTGCATGGACTCGATGGGCCGAATGACCTCTTTCTGTGCTGTAATGACTCCATGACTCAAAAAATATTCACCAATAATTCTGGAATTATTACTGTGTCAGACATTTCATGTATATACTCATTTCAACATTTCCAAGCTGTAATTTTACAGTTATACATACTATCATGCACAACGAGTTTATGAGAAAACTCCTCTGGGAGGGAAAGGCCGTGGGAATTTCGAGATCAGCCTAGTCGAATGATATAACATCACAGTCCTCTTGGGTTCACGACCTCAGGGAAATATGCTGCCCTGTGATGAGGGAGAGGAGACGCCTGGGGATGGGAGGGGAGGGAGCTGTGTACACCTGTCTTAAAACTTACAATTCCTTGGGAGTTGATAGTGTGAATCTGGCGTGGAGATAAGAGGGACAGTTCCACTTCCCAGAGGTTAAATTAGTTTTAACACATCATCTCAAAGAAGGTTCCTCCAAAGTTGCAGTGCAGCACACACGCTGTCTACTGGCACTGGGAGAGTCAGTCTGGATTATGGGGTTCATGTCTTTGGACTGGGGCATGAACCCACAATCGTACGACTCAGACAGGAGAGCGTTACCCACTCAGCTAGAGCTGATACATACGTGAGCCATAGCTGACACAGAAGTTACAGCGGCCCCAATTCAGATCGGCCATATTGCTGAACTCCATTTGTAGTAAGGAATACCCCAGGGCTCCTTGCGTCAAAGGGAGATCAGTTCTGCTTTCGCAGCTCGACCCTTACATTGGGCTGCTTCACTGACACACATTACATTTTCACGCAGTAGCATTTCTTGCCTTGAGAGAACAGAGATTGCAACATTTTCTGTTACATTTACTTTACAGAGGCGAAAATCCAAAGCATGGCAACGGCAAAACTGACATACCTGATCCTCATCTGCAAAAGCATCTTTTATACAATTTTCATCTCAACAATTGCTTGGAAAACTAAGGTAAGATTAAAATTACTGAAGTTCTTAACATAGGTATTGTAATGGTGAAACTGGGTAAAGAAGTTTCTCCTGAATTCCAGACTGAAATTACGAGTGACTATCCGATATTCACGAGCCCTAGTTTTGCATTCCTATTGCACGCAGATGGAATACACCAATTCACTTTCCATTCATTCCTGTGCCCACAACACTAACCAACCAATTTAATCCAGTTGAACACAATTGTCAATGTTCTGGAATTTCCCTTGGAAAATAATTGAACTTATTGTGATTTTACAAGACTTTATATGCAAGGTTAGGAATGCATGAGCAGGAAAGAGCATGTGCATGGTTCGTCTCGATTATTCATGCACATGATGATCTGCTCAGGACAGTGATGTCGAGTCATTGGAGAGGGTGAAGGGGCGATTTACTTGAACGGTATCAGGGTTGAGGGACCTCAGTGATGTGAGGAGAATACGGACGTTGGGATTGTTCTCCTTGGATCAGGGAAGGTTAAGGAGAGATTTATTAGAGGTGTGCACAATGATGAAGGGTTTGGATAGGACAACGAATGGGGTAACAGCTTCAAAGAGGCAGCAGGATTGCCCAACCAAGGACACAGCTGTAAGGTGATTAGCCAAGGGAGCAGAGGGGCAGGTGAGAAATATATTTTGAGCCAGCGAGTTGTTGTGGTTGAGAATGCACTGGCTGAAAGGGCGGTGGAAGCTGATTTAGTAGTAACTTTCAAGAGGGAATTGGATGAATACTTGTTTGAGGGGGTGGAGGTAGTCGGGGAGGGAATAGTCTCAGGGCTATAGGGGAAAGAACTGTGAAATGGGACTAATTGGACAGCTCTTTCAAAATGCCAGTATAGGCACGCGGGACGAATGGCCTCCTTCTGTTCTGTATCAGTCCATAATTCCATGACGATAATAACTCCCTCTTTTTTTTATCATATACCAGACGTCTTACAGCAAAAGGTTTGACTGATCGTCGCAAATTAATGAACTCAAAAGATGGATAAGCAGCAGAACACACGAGGGAGCAAGGGGAGAGAAAATACGATTATTGTGAATATCTCGGGGGTGAATTTCGTCTCAACCACTCCCGCTGTACTCGCGTAACTTTGGCGGACAACCCTAAATACCCATCACCACTGCGGGAAACGAACAGAGGAAATTTTAAGACCCAGTCTGTCTTTTCCACTGGAATAAGTCCTTTCATATTCTCGTCAATGTATTAAATTCCTGTTGTCTCAGTAGGTGAAGCTTTGAGAAACGTGCAAACTTTTTTTCCAGTTTATTTTGTCTGTTTATTAATTGTTAGTCTGTGTTGTTTGAAACGTTATAAAGAAACATACAACCTTACAGGACGAAAGGAGGCCACTTGGCCCATCGTGCAAGTGCTAGCTCTTTGAAAAAGCCAGTTGTTAATGCCAAGGCGATCAATTTCAGCTTTGCTGATCTCTCCATGAAACTTAAGTCCCTCATTCCGTGCAATTCTAGTAAAGCTGTGTATAATATTAAGCAGTAGTAAACAAATTGTAACTTCAAGTTCTGTTTAGTGCAACTATTAATGTCTTTTTTCCCTTTTCTGTTAATGCAGAAATGTTATTACTATTTGTATCAGACACCTCATCGATTGCAAATGGAAAATGCGCTCATAATTGTCCATTATTTGTCGTGGGGTTCTCAGTGGATCCAGTATCGACAGTTCGCTTGTGATCTTCTACATTTTTTTTCTTTTCTTGTTCACTGGTTAAGAAATAAATAGAATATTTCGACAAAGAAAACCGTTTCTCTCCACTATTATTTCAGTTTTACCCCACGCGCTTGGCACAACATTTCCAAACAACATTAAAATATGCAGGTAGACAGTAGATGAATTTTATTGGGTAACAGGATCAAGGGATATTGAGCAAAAATGGGGAAATAGGGTTGGTGTGCAGATCTTCCATGATCTAATTGAATGGCGGAACATGTGCCGGGGTTTAATGGACTCCTCACACTATGCCTATGTAACAGAATCAAGGGGCTGAATGGACCCCCCCTGATGCAATACAACAGACTCTCCTGGACAGAATGACCTCCTCCGCCCAATTCTATGCAACAGGCGTGAGAGTGCAGAATCGCTTCCTCGCTCTACGTGGCAGCTTCGAGTGGGCTAAATGGTCTCCTGTTTCCCTGTTGCTATGTGTAACCCATCCCTGACAGCCACTGAGAAGGTGGCGATGAACTACTTTCCTGAATACAAATGAATGTCTTTCTAGGCCATTTCAGAGAGCGGTTATGAGTCAACCACATTGCTGTGGGTCTGGCATTGCTTGTCGGCCAGGCCAGGTAACGGCTGCAGATTTCCGTCCCTAAAGAACATGAGTTAACCAGATGGAGTTTGATACAAATCTCTCGCAGTTTCAAGGTCGCCATTGCTGATGTTAGCTATTTATTGCACATTTTGAGCTAATTAGCTGAATTGAAATTCCCCAGCTACCATGATGGGATTTGAACTCATATCTTGGGATTATGAGCCCAGCCCATTCCTACCACAATGCTGTCCTTCCAAACAATTTCACCGATGAGTGCTTTTCCAGACTGTTCTGGATTTGGGCAATTTCATCCCCGGCTTTGGAACCCAGGGCGCTGCACCCTTCCTTTGTAAATGGTTTGCTCTGAGCGGGCAATGGCGCTCACAGTCGCCAAGGGATTGTCCACGTGGGAGATGGGTAATGCCAGGTGGCTGCTGTCTCTCTTCTGCCCTATGGGGTTACTGAGCGATACAGTCGGGGAGGGATCGAGCCAGTCACCTCTGTGTTGAACTGCACCAGACCCAGGCTGTATACATAGAAACCTAGGAACAGGAGGGGGGCCATTTTGATCCTCGCATCTGTTCTGCCATTCAGTGAGACCTTGTCTGAACTGCACTCCAGCTCCATAGAGATTTCAGCACAGAAACAGGCCATTCAGCTCGTCTGGTCCATGCCAGTGTTTCAGCTCCACATGAGCCTCCTCCCACCCACTCTTCATCTCACCCCAGCAACATCTCCTTCCATTCCTTTCTCTTTCAAGTGCTTTCCCAACTTCCCCTTAAAGGGATCGATGCTATTCTTCTTAAAGTGGTAACGAGTTCCACATTCCCACCACTCTCTGGGTAAAGAAGTCTCTCCTGATTGGATTCAATAGTGATGTGTCTTATATTTATGGCCCCATCTCCCCTATCAAACCCCTTCGTAAGCCTGAAGACGTCAATCAGGTCACCCCTCAGCTTTCTTCATTCAACAGAAAAGTGTCCCAGCCTGTTCATTCTTTCCTGATGTCTAACAGTGCACACTGACCTGCATCTCAGGAATATGAACCAATTCTCACTGGCTACAGACATTGAAAGATACCTTTATTATCAGGCTGATTGATGTACGTAGATATCGAGTCAATCTTTAAACCAGCTTTAGAAGGCTACAAGCGTTGCATTTTTGGTACTCGGAAACTCTTTTTGGTCAGCTCTATCTACCCACTATTCTAGCTCCTGGTCTCTCTGTCTCACCAGTTCTCTGTCTCTATACGTCCCCTGCCTTTCTCAATGCCCTGCATCTTTCTCTCCTTTTCTATTCCCCACTATCATTCTCCCTCTCTCTTTCTATTTTTCTCTCCCTGTATCTTTCATTTATCCCTTCTTTCTCTCTGTATCTCTTGTACAGCCATTCCCCTACCTCTTTTCCTTTCTATCTCATTTCCTCCTCTTCCTGTGCGCTGCCTGCTTAATTCCCCATCACTCACCATGTTTGTCTCTCTCTCTCCCCTCCCCCTCTCTCTCTATCACCTCGCTTACCGTTTTCCAAGTTGCTGACTCCTCAGTATTTTTCATTGTCTGCCTTTCTGTCTCTCTGTAACCCTCTCTCTCTCTCTCTCGCTGCCTGTCTTTCTCTCCATATTCTATCCTGTCTGTCTATTTGTCTCTCTCCATCCCTTCCCCTCTCTTTCCCTCTGTCTTTCTCTCTCTCCATCGCTTCCCTTCTCTTTCCCTCTGTCTTTCTCTCTCTCCATCCCTTCCCCTCTCTTTCCCTCTGTCTTTCTCTCTCTCCATATCTTGCCCCCTCTGTTTGTTTATCTCTCTCTCTCGCTCCCTTGCCCCCTCTTCCCCTCACCCTCTCCCTCTCTTTGTCTCTCTCCCCAGCTCTCCCTAGCTCTTTCTCTCACACACACAATCTGGTCTCGAATCACATCCCTTCCCCTTTTTTCCCAGTACTTGCTCACTTCCAATTCTCCATATATAAAAAAAACAACCCGAAATGCAAACATTTCAGCAGTAACACTGGAAAATATCAATGAGACAGAGCAGAGTCGGCCAAACGTTCACTGAAATCTTACATACTGTATGGGGGTAAACATTTTGCTTGTTAAAGTGATTGTCTGCTTGAGTGAACCGGAGCGATAATGTGCTGTGACTTTAAAATTCGGTTACAGTGTCATTTCCTCCGGAAAATATTAACTCAAAACAAGACTGGAGCTGGAAAATAACATTGTGCAGCTGCACAGAAAGATATCAAACGGAGGCCGTGGGATGTGAACTTTCAAATGGTGCAGCTCAGCTTTCTGCATGCAGGCGCGCTGCACGGTTTGTAAAGTAGGTCATTGCGCCCGAGTTTCACCCTGTGGTTTAACGGAAAGTGCCACCTGTTATTGTTGCTGTGCTCTCCGCTCAGAGGCTGGCAGATTGAGCCCATGTTTGTCTCATTTCCTACTGGGTGAGACGCTGTCTCTGGGCCCCGTGCACCTGCCCCCTCCATGCAGAGGAAATGTGGCTGCTGGGTCAGTGCAGCAAAGTCTGTGATGCCTATTGCAGCTGAATTTCCTTCTTCAGCATTTTTATATCATTCATTTAGTTATGCTTTCAGTCTCCAGTTCCTTATTTTAATTATCTTTCTTCCTCCCCATCATTCTTTTATCCTTTCTTTAATTCTTCTCTTCCATCAATTTTTTTATTTCATCCAATCAAACTTTCTGTTATTGTATCGACCAATTTTCTATCTTTTGTCATTCCTTTCAATCTACTCCTCTCCTTCATTGTTTATCTTTCTTTCTCTCTATCTCTCTTCCTCTCTGTCTTTCTTTCTTGTTCTGATTTCTTCTCTCCATTTTCTTTCCCTTCTCTTTTTCTTTCTCTACTTTCTCATTCCTTCCCGCCCCCTTTTTCCTAAACTCTTCTCCTTCCTTGGATTTCTCTTGCAGTTCTTCTCTCTTTTCTCGTCACGTTCTTTCAATCTCTTTTTCCCCCTTTTTCACCCAAACAAACTTTCTTTTTTCCTGCCCCCTGTCCTTCCTCCATCCTGTCTTTCTCACTGGAGCTCAGGATGATGGAATTGGATGTAATGTTAATCTCTGCTGCCACCTGCTGTCTGTGATCTTATATGCAGGTCCTGTCAATGAGAGTCCAATGTCAATCTGGTGGACAGAAAAATAGATAGATAGATGGATAGACGGATAGAGAGTTAGATGGATAGATAGACAAGGATTGACTGATAGGTAGAAAGGGATTGATAGATAGATATAAATATAGAAAGCTATTGATAGATATAAAGAGAGTTGTATGGAGACATCAATTGATAAAGTGGTAGATAGATAGATACTAATAGAGAGATAGGGCGTTAGATAGAAAGATCGATCTCTAGAGACATATATAGGCATATCATATCAGATCATATAGACCTATATAGACATATAGGAGATATAGATGGACAGAAAAGTCAATAGATAGAGATATCAATAGATAGAGAGGGAGATACAGGGAGAGAAATCGAGATGAAGAGATAGATGGATATAACGAAATAGATGGATAGAGGTATCAATAGATAGACAGAGTGATGGGTAAATAGTTACTTAAAGAAAGTTATGAATAAATGGATAGATGAACTGTTGGAATAAATGGATAGGTAGATAGTTGGATATAAAGAAAGAAAGTGATGGATGGAGAGAGCAATAGATAGATAGAGTGATATGTGGGTAGATAATGATAGAGAACTAAATAGAAAGATCGAGCAATGCAGGTATAGATATATATACAGGCATATAAGATAGATAGAGATACAGTTGGATAAAGGGATCAATAGATAGAGAAATAGATAGACAGATTGATAGAGAGATGGCTAGACAGATAGATAAATAACTGGATAGAGAGAGTGAAAGAAATGAATTGGGAGTTCCACAGGTGGTTTAGAGAATAGATAGACAGAGGGATCAACAGATAGATTTGTAGATAAATATTGATGGATAAAGATTCTATATAGAGAGTGAAATAGGTAGACAGACAGATAATTAGATAGCCATAGACAGACAGATAGGTAGGGAGACAGATAGATAGATAGACAGACAGACAGATAGATAGATAGACAGATAGATAGACAGACAGACAGATAGATAGATAGACAGACAGATAGACAGGCAGATAGATAGATAGATAGATAGATAGATAGATAGATAGATAGATAGATAGATAGATAGATAGATAGATAGAATCAGAGAAACAGAGAGACAGAGAGAGAGAGAAAGAGAGATGGTGCAATAGACATTCTGATAATGAACAGAGGTGTAATGAAAAACAATACCGTGATGTGGGGTTAAATGCTACTCTGGCACATGCATTTATAGTTTAACTGCTTGTCTTAAAGATAAAGTGTTGTTCTTCTAAAGGAATCACTACCACACCATTCGTGCAAAATTTTATTGACCTTACAAACACTAATCTGCACACAGGAAACAGATTTCCACGCCCCTTTGTGTGAAGAAATGCTTCCTGACATCACTCCTGAATAGCCTGGCTCGATGTTTGGGTTTAAACCAACTTGTTCTGCCCCCGTGCCCCGCCCCCAACAACAGGATATAGTTTATCTCTATCTACTCTATCAACACATTCAGTCATTTTAAACACCTCAGTCAGATCACCGTTTAATCTTCTATACCTGAGGGAATAAAGAGTCAGCAATGTAAACATGTTGGGTGTTGCATTTCCTTCACACTTGATTGACTGATCAAATATATTTTCAGATTCTCCGACCACAGGGAATCTATCATAGAATCAGAGACTGGTTACAGTACAGAAGGAGGCCATTTGGCCCATCGAGTCAATTCCAGCTCTCTGCAAGATCAACCCAGCTAGTGCAACTCCTCCTATCTCCCCTGTTAATTCAATTCGTCGCCCTAACTACCTGCAAATTCCTCTGTACTGCTTTCTTTCCATGTTTTTTTGTGGAAAGACTTTGTCAGAACAACACAGCAGCAAAATCGAATTATACAGAGAGACACAGAGACAGGAAACACGCAGTCAGGATGTGCGGTTATCAGAGTGCAGCTGCAAACGTTTAAACAGCTTAAGAAAGAAAAACAGGCTGGTGTGAGGGTTTAACAGTGAGTGAATCACACGTAGAAGCCCGCCCACATTTGTATTTTCCACTCCTAGGTCTGAGGCTCAAAAGAAGGTTGAAGTGTAAGGTAGCAAAGTGTTACGTTACTGGGCTAGTAATCTAAAGGCCTGGGCTAATAACTTGGTGACGTGAATTCGAATCCCAGCAAGGTGGATAATGTACGTTCACTTAGTTAGATAAACATTCACTCCCTCCACCACCGACACACAGTGGCAGCAGTGTGTACCATCTGCAAGATGCACTGTAGCAATGCACAAAGTCTCCTTAGACAGCACCTTCCAAACTCGCGACCTCTACCAACTAGAATGACAAGGGCAGCAGATGCATCGGGACACCACCACCTGCAAGCTCCCCTCCAAGTCACACACCATCCTGACTTGGAACTATATCGCCGTTCCTTCACTGTCGCTGGGTCAAAATCCTGGAACTCCCTTCCTAACAGCACTGTGGATGTAACTACCACACGTGGACTGCAGTGGTTCAAGAAGGCAGCTCACCACCACCTTCTCAAGGGCAATTAGAGATGGGCAATAAATGCTGGCCTGGCCAGCGACGCCCACATCCTATGAACGAATTTAAAAAAATGATAAAAAGCTGGTCTCAGTCATGGTGAGCATAAAACTACTGGATTGCCTGAAAAACCCATCTCTCACTGAGAGAAGGAAATCTGTCATCTTTAACCGGCCTGGCCTAAAAGGTGACTCCATTCCTGCAACAATGTGGCTGACTCTGAAATGACTGGGCAAGCCAGTCGGTCATACAAAAAGCTGTGCTGGGCACCCACCCAGCATCCCTTATTAACATTCCCTATTGACCCTCCATCCTAAACTCCTCCAAACTACTGGTGTGCCCGCCGTGTTATTTCCTCCCATCCTCAGGAGCCCCTTTCGACTCTGTTCCTCCTGTGTGCTTGTCATGTTGTTTTCAGCTCAGTATCTGTTCTGCATTTTCTCCTGCGAGCTGGCGAACTGCAATGCCTGATGAAATGTTGTGTAAAGGTGCGAAAAGCAGAGTTAAAACCACAGCGTATCATTTCCACAGATCTTTTTATTAGCCTGCTTGATGTCACAAGAGAGAGAAGGGTGCTTCATGAAGAAGCTCAACTTAAAGAAATGAAGCTCAGTGTGCAAACGGTTCAAAGATGGACAGGAGACATCTCAACTAGTTGAAGTAGATTAACGAGCTCAGCTAACCAGCTGACAAGTGGTTAAATGAATTGAATAGCAATTGAGACATAAATTTTAATTATGTTGTAATCCAATTCCTCTGAAAGACCTAATGGGTTTTGCCAGATGCCTAACTGTTACTAACCAATAGAAAATGACAACATACCAATGATAGGGATATGACCCAATAGCCTCCTCCTCCTTTCCCATATTTCTGAAGGATATGTTGTGACGAGTGCCCTGTTGCAGAGTTTTTGGCCCCGGCTTAGTTAATCGAAACTTTTCATCAACTTTCCTGAAATCTGGAAGGCGATAAAAAGGAAGGAAAAAGATTGAGTCAGTCATGGAATATTTCTTCTACAATGCCCTGGGAAGGATCTCGAGTCAGTGGAAACACATTTCATGGCATTTAACAAGAACCAGAGGGAAGGGTGAGTTCTTTTTAAAACTCAGAGCGTTGTTGTCATCTGGAAAGCAGTGCCTGAAAAAGCGGACAATTGGATTAAGAATTGAAAGGGTAAATTTTGCAAGGTGATGAGGAAAGGGTAGGGGAGTAGGGCTCTCTCTCTCTCCCATACATGCTTCTCTCTCTCTCTCTTTCTCTCTCTGTCTCTCTTTTTCTCTCTTTTTGTCTATGTGTTTCTCTCTCTGTCTGTGTCTCTGTCTCACTCTGTCTCTCCCTTGCACTCTCCTCTCTCTCTCTCGCCTTCTGTCCCTCCAACTCTCACTGTCTCTCCCGTATGTTCTCTCTGTCTATTTCTCTCTCTTAGGTTCTCCCTCTGACTCTTCCTGTCTCCCTCTCTCTGTGTCTCTGTGTCTGTCTATCTCTCCCTTAAACGCTCCTCTCTCTCTCTCTCTCTTCCTCTCTCTATCTGCCTCAATCTTCAAAGAACAAGGAACAAAGAACAGTACAGCACAGGAACAGGCCATTCGGCCCTCTAAGCTTGCGTCGATCTTGATGCCTGCCTAAATAAAAACGTTCTGCACTTCCGGGGACCGTATCCCTCTATTCCCTTCCTATTCATATATTTGTCAAGATGCCTCTTAAACGTCGCTATCGTACCTGCTTCCACGACCTCCCCTGGCATCAAGTTCCAGGCACTCACCACCCTCTGCGTAAAGAGCTTGCCTCGCACATCCCCTCTAAACTTTGGCCTTCTCACCTTAAACCTATGTCCCCCAGTAACTGACTCTTCCACCCTGGGAAAAAGCTTCTGACGATCCACTCTGTCCATGCCACTTATAACTTTGTAAACCTCTATCATGTCGCCCCTCCACCTCCGTCGTTCCAGTGAAAACAATCCGAGTTTATCCAACCTCTCCTCATAGCTAATGCCCTCCAGATCAGGCAACATCCTGGTAAACCTCCTCTGTACCCTCTCCAAAGCCTCCCCGTCCTTCTGGTAGTGTGGCGATCAGAATTGCAAGCAATAATCTAAGTGTGGCCTAACTAAGGTTCTGTACAGCAGCAGCATGACTTGCCAATTTTTATGCTCTATGCCCCGACCGATGAAGGCAAGCATGTCGTGTGCCTTCTTGACTATCTTTTCCACCTGCGTTGCCACTTTCAGTGACACTTCCTTTCTCACTCTGTCTCTCTTTCATTACCCCAAACTCTTTCTCTCTTTATATATGTAATACAGACACACTCTCTCACTCTCTGTTTATCCCTCGGATGTCAATTTCACTTTGTTTCTGTCGATATGCCCTTCTCTCTCATTTTATCTCCCCTGACTCTCTCTCTCTATATCTGTCACTCTCTATATTTATCTATTTCTCTCTCTCTCTATCTCTCACTCTCTCACACACAAACACAATTTATCTCAAGCTATCCCTTTCTCTCACTCTCTCCAACTCTCTCAGCATTTCCCTCACTGGTTCTGTCACTCTATCTCTTTGTCTCTCTTTCTGTCTCTCTCTCTCTGTTTTTTTCTTTCTCGCTCTCTGTCCCTCCCCCCCCCCACCTTCACATTCTCTCTATTACTCTCTAGTTACGTCTCTCTCTTTCTCCTTCTCTATCGCTCACTCTGTCCTCATGTGAGAGGGTGGGGGAGATTCAGGACCCCTTGGTGCAGGATCTAGATGGATTTCAGTCGACACAGTGGTGCTAATAGACAGTCTGGTTTCACTGTCGAATCACATGCACAATGACATGGACTGGGTTCAGTGATTCACCCTATTTATTTATTTTTATTATTTATTTAGAGATACAGCACCAAAACAGTCCCTTCGGCCCACCGAGTCTGTGCCGACCAACAACCACCCACTTATAATAACCCTCCAGTAATCCCATATTCCCTATCACCTCCCTACATGAGGAGCAATTTACAACGGCCATTTTACCTATCACCTGCAAGTCTTTGGATGTGGGAGGAAACCGGAGCACCCGGCGAAATCCCACGCAGACACAGGGAGAACTTGCAAACTCCACACAGGCAGTGCGGGGAATGTGCATCACTGATGCCTGAAAACCTGGAGAGGATTGAAGTTTACAGAATAGAGAAGGGGGTCCGTTTTACACGTCAGCAAAATGTCCTAGTAATTCTCATACCTTCCCCTTGAGCAGCACGATGGTGATCTTTGCCATATACAGGAAGCTCTTGGAGATGAGTGAAGTGAAAGTAGCTCTTGCCACAATCTGTTGCCTCTGTATCCGCTCCACTGAAAGACAGACAAGAAAGACCATCGTCACTGGCCCTAAAATCCAACTTAATCATTATGTACATTCCGTAAGTGTGTGTATGTGCATGAGAGAGCGAGAGTGTGAGAGAGAGAGAGACAAAGACAGATCATAGCAAACTGATAAAATATTGAATGTTCTCACCATTCCCTTCACAGAGGCCTGCAAGAAATCAAAAAGAGGAAAAAACTTCAATTATTTGTGCATAAATCGCAGTTTTCATATCACAGCAAGAACATAAATCGGGGGGAAATTCTCTGCACAGAGATTGGTGCATTGCATCCAGGTTTCTGTCTCTGTCTCTCTTTCTCTCCCTGTCTCTCTCTCTCTCTGTCTCTCTCTCTCTGTCTCTCTTTCTCTCTCTCTGCGTGTCTCTCTGCCTCCCTCTGTCTCTGTCTTTCTCTCTTTCTCTCTGTGTGTGTATCTCTCACTTTCTCTGTC